>NC_088603.1:62804515-63099515 GCF_036013475.1 Columba livia | reverse complement strand
CATTAAGGGTCCCCATTAGCAACACAAGAGCCCCATTGTAAAGGAGTTATGTATATTTATCAAGTTAAAAAAACCCACAACAACTAAAAAAAAACTTCTCTCAGTGCTTACATGTTAATAGAAAACTTTTATAGCCCTAGTCTCAGAACTAGTAATGCATAAAATGTAAAGCATCTATTATTCTTTGGCAAACTATTTAACATTTGACAGGGAATTGCTAAAACTTTAGTAGTGTTCTAGCAAAGGATTGGATAATATGATCTCTGCTAACTAAAGGGCTACCATGGAGCAAGCGAGGGAAGTGAGACTTCATATTTTAACAGTTTGCATTTTAGCAAGCTGCTTTAAAGAAGGTTTTTTGCTGACATCTCTTTTTTTTTGTAGAAAAATGGGTCCTTTCGTTTGTAGATGGTATCTGGCACATAGGAGCTTACTACATACAACAAGAATTAGGAATGCTGGAGGTCTAGAGAGATTTCTTCTGACACCGGGTTCCTTGTCTAGCCCCCCACTTCCCTAAATCTTAAGTCCTGTTCTCACCCTCCCATCCCAACCCTTCCTTCAGATGTCTCACTCTGCAGAAGGGCGTGACTCGAATTACCCTTACTAATGAAATGAATGCTGAAAGGTAAACTCCTTAATCAAGCACATATGAAGCCTTTGCCTATTGCTTTGTGAAATCCTTAAAAAGGAGAAGTTAACCACCTGGCAGATACAAGAGAAAGGTTTCCCACCCACAAGCTTTCCTGCACTGTGAAAAAACATACCCTCAGGGAAAACAAACAGGAAAATTAACAGCAGTTGAGGCCAACAGCATGATGGAGCACAGGACAAATATCAGCATTTTGCTTATCCTTTTGGGAAGTGCAAAAATCACAAGAAGCTCCTTTCAAATCACTCCTGACAAAATGTCTTGTTTAATTTGGATGTTATCTTATCAATCCTGGAAGATTTTGCTGAAACATTAAGAAATAACCAGATGCAAGAAAAATGTTAAAGTGTGAGTTCAAGTCTGCCGTACTCAGGAAACTCCCTCTCTCTTACTAGCTCTTTTATAGTCATCTGCAATTTCTTTTTAGGGTTGACATGAGCCTGGCAATATAGGAACCCCCACTATGTAAGAGCTGAGAACCCCTGTGCATGAATAATTGCTTCTAACACACAAAACCACACAAATATATTAAATTTTTAGAGCTATGCCACAACATTCTATCAGGAATAGAGAAGAAAGCACAGGCAATCTGCACAGGCAAGAAAACAGACTAGCATGGGATCAACATTTTCAAAAACAGACAAAATGCACATTGTACTTCTAGCCTGCTATTTAAAAAGGACCAAGGCAAGCTCTTTTCACGTACAAGGACTCAGCATTCTTCTGTAAAGAGGCAAGAAGGTCTGTGCTCTTGTGGAAGACCAAAAAAATACATGCCAAAATTCTACATCAGTGGCCCCAATCATGGCCTTTAACATTTGAATAGTGTGAACAGCAGAGCCTAAAACACAGGGTGTGTAAGTGCATATTAATTTACTTATTTAATGGTGGTGTTGCAGCTGGGCATGAAATAGACCCCTTATTTCTAATAAGGCATGGTGCTTTCAACGATAAGCAGAGGGTAGACTCACCTCGGACAGACTCACCTAGTTTTTGGGTTCCCTGCAAAACTTTGCAATAGAATAAGAAAATGTTATACTCTATTAATGAGTGCTGTTTTCAGAGGCTGGATTCAAGCCTGCTGTATTGGTCTGCCAAGGATAACTGTCTCTTGCTGTCAATGCACCATTTTCTTCTGGGAGTGTTATTTTGTGGCCATCCCATCCCTTGCTCACGGAGTGTCTTGCAATTTTGTGTGGGCAATCCCTTGAAAGTGTTGGTTATTCAACTGTTTAAACTGCATCGAGACTTTAGACATAAAAGCTCAGTAATGTGACACACTGTTTTTTTTTCGGAAAGCAGAGACCATGGCAACACTGCATATGTATATGTTAGAGGGTGGGGGGGGAAGAAGAGAGGAAAGAAAGAGGGGGAGGCCCAGACCAACAGGCTTTGCAACATATTTATTTTTTCAGTTATATTTAATTGCAATTAATATATAAGAAGTCAGTGCTGGGCTGAGCTAGCAAAGCTGCTCCTTTGATTCAGCCAATGCATTTGTACATACTAAAAACATTACACAGCAGGGGCTATAATTTCACACGCTGCAATCTATAGCAAAATACAAAAGAGACAGAACGTATGCCATACCCCTGCATGTCACGTAAAACAAGGAGACTGCCTGTACTATGTGTGTGTGCAGTAAGAAAGATCCAAATGCAGCTCTTCTGACATTTTAATGCTCTCATAAAAATAAACAAACTTCAGCAATATACAACATGATTCCAATTAGTAGCTTGATCATAATAACTTGACATTGTCTGTTGGCTTTATACCAGGCAGCCAGTGAGTTGTCAGATGGAGGAGTCCATTCTCTCTGTGTGTGATCAACTCCCACTACTGGTAATGGAAGCCACATACACATAACGGAATAATATACCCCTTCATGAGAAAAGCTCTCCTTGGTGAATTGAAGGTGTATAATGTTGTGGGTGTTTTTCATTCCCTGTCTCTACTATTGTGTTTCTCCCCAGCCCATTCAAATTATTTCATATGCACAAGTGGCACACAGGTTTTGGTCCTGTTTTGATTAAATCAATAGCAGAACTCCCATTTTGTCTCAGTGTAAGCTGAGCTGGGTCCAGAAGTATCCTTCCTTTCATTTTTCAGAATTATTCCTTACTTTCGGAAATCATTATTATCCTTTTACCCTCTTACTTTCCTTTGGTGTGCAGAGCTAAACATGTTTTAGCTCTCAGCTCGGATTTCTTCCTGTGTAAATGAGATCACCAGAATTGTTCCAAATTTATGGAAATGCTACTCAGGGAAGATGCTAGCAGTGTTTAGGACTTTTCTCTAGAAATACTTTGGTCATTTCTAAATTTCCCTAAGTTTCAAATTTTTTCTATCACAGTATTCTGATAAGTTCACAAAGCAGGGGATAAGTAGGAGAGAAAAGAACATAAAATCCATGTGGCAACACATGGATTGAGACAGCTAGAATCCTTTTGTTTGACCAGAAATATGTACTAGACATGCAAATTCATGAAGCGTTCCATATATTCCTAGTCTCCTACTCTGGAGACATTCAAAACCCACC
The DNA here is from genome assembly GCF_036013475.1 of Columba livia. Lineage (NCBI taxonomy): Eukaryota > Metazoa > Chordata > Aves > Columbiformes > Columbidae > Columba > Columba livia. The sequence goes on along the minus strand of NC_088603.1, from coordinate 63,096,324 downwards.
TGGACACATTCCTGTGTAGACTCATCTAAGTGTTCCTGCTCCGGCAGGGAGATTGGACTAGATGATCTTTTGAGGTCCCTTCCAATCCCTAACATTCTGTGATTCTGTGAAAATTAAATGAGCCAAAGCAAAGGGAATGGTCATTTAAATATATGTAGCCATGGTGTCACCAAAGCTACTTTGTTCATTACATATTTCTTACTTGCCTTCCACGCATTGTACATTTTCAGTGCATCAAATACAGCTACAAACCATCTTGTGCTTGTTGTCTCAAGTTGTCTCAAAACCTACGTGACACAGAATTTGTTTTAAAATCTGTGAAATAATCTTCTGATGTCACATGAATCCTCTACTATTGCAAGGCTTTGTCTATATTAACAAGGCAGTAGGAGATTTGAAGTGCAACACAGTTGACGCTGAGGACTTCATGTCCACAGCACGTGTGTTTGTGGGACTTTCTTCAAAGTAGCTCGAACCTGGTCTCATAGACTAAAAGGCCATTAGCATCGCGCAGTTTTGTGTTATCTGAAAGGAATCCAGTTTGCATACTCTACTACATAATCCAAAATACGGTCGGTCAGGACCACAAAAAAAAAAACCATTTCAAAAGCACTCACCTGATGAGAATTAAAGGCTAACAGACCTACTCTGAGATTATTTGATAGTACTCGTCTTGATCAAATGTGTCAGATATCAAACTTTTGATGCTTAAGTTCAGTATTGGTTTCTATGAGTATAATTCTTTACAGAATAAATTCCAGTGCTCTTTACATCTTTTACTTCAGTATGTGGCATTGCTGCTTTCAGTGTCTCTTTTTTCCTTGATGTTCCTTTGCTCAACTTCCAGTTACCCATAGACTTTTACATCAACTAGGGGAACGTAAGTCTTCAAGACTTGTTGGCCCAAAGTGCAGCTCCCAGAACAGAAGGGTAAGTTAATTTTTGCACAATCATGACAGGGTAAAAGATCTGTTCAAAGTCACACTACTGATGTGAAAGAGCTCAATATGCTTTTCTTACTGAGTTTGTCAAAAGGATTTATTTTGCCTGCTGCAAAAGCAGCAGCAAAATTGGAAAAACAAATCAGGTTTCTAGTCTCATGGAATACCAGTATTTAAAATACTCTTTAAAAAAAATAATTAGGATGGAAGAAATTACCACTCATTATCTTCTTTTACATCAGTCACATACACTAAATCTTTTTAAAGATTTGTTTTCTAGCACCACAGCTATCAGACCACACCAGCCTAGTTGCAAATGTAGAACTGAAACTGCGTAATACCTGATGTGACATATATGGCATTGTCCTGTCAATCACTTCTGAATCCCATCAGTAGGCCTGCCGTGGCAACCTCTCATCATGACTAAAAGAGGTCACCTGAAACAGAGTACGTAGTTAGTTCAAACTGCACTGGGACCAAGATGAATTTTCAATTTCAAGTGGAATTCCTACCAAGGGTCAAATTTGTCTGTCAAATTTGTCCCCATTTATCACACAGTTTTCCAGAAGCACTCAAGATACATAAGTCTCAGTTCAGAAGAGCGAAGTTCCTGCTGCACATACAGCAAAAGGACAATCAAAATTTATGCTGAATGCTGCAAAAACAAGTGTGTGTATTTTAGAGACAGAAGGAAGCATCATCTGAGCTCTGTTACATGAGTTCAACCAGAATCTGCCAAGCAAACTGGTTTCAGTAACACAGCTGATGTTTGCTTTTCAGACACTGACAGTTACTATGGACTGAAGGGAATTAAGTAGCTGCCTAGAAGATTTTGAACATTCTTTATATTTTTTGAATTATCCCTGTCGGAATTTGGCATTTGACTTGAAATGCATTCAGAAAAATTGTTTCAACATTCATTTTTCTGTCCAGAAATCCTGAATGAATACACTAAGTCCAATTTTAAAAATGTTTTCGTGACTGGCACATTCCTGTTCCTGTGGTTTCTCGCTGCACAGATATAACCCACAAATATTTCCTAGTTCATATTCTCCAAAGCTTAACCTGTACATGGGTTGTCTTGAGACAACTCTGGGCCAAGGATAAGTCAGATCAGTGAGAACGAGAGTGGCTGCTACAAGCAGTTTACTTGTTCACTGGACATCAGGCAGATGTGGGGATAAAACTGTCAAGTGCGAAAACACAAAGAGAAATATTGCTATTTTCTATTATTCACATTCTTCCCATGAGCTGTTTGCTCAGTTGCCATGGCATAGGCGGTGAGATTTCATAATTTTTCCCCTGCCTGCCATGTGCTCATGCAACAATGTGAATTTAATCAGTCCAGACAGTTGGTTGTGTTTTGTCCATGTGAGTAGAATAAAACTTTTCTCACCAGCTAAGCCCACAAAGTATCTAAAAGCCATAAATAATCAGTAACTCCTATGACTTGCACCTGCTTGCTTTATTTGACCAAGGATACAGAAAGGCTCATATAATGAATAGTGTTCCCAAGCATTAATCACCTCTGATTGCTTACAAAAATCAAAGGAGATGTTAAGTTTAAAGTATCAGATGCACTATTTTGTTTCTTTCCAGCACCTAGATTTTAGTCTGGGCAATGCTGCAGCCTTACCTCCCTCAGTAAAATTACCCTTGTTTCAAAAATATGTGATGGGAAAAAAGACATGTCCTGGGTAGCAAATAGTTTTCTAGTTATCTGTTAATCATAACAGATGTATTCTTCTAGTACATCCTAACCAGCAAAAGGAGGTGGGAAAGATACCAAAAAATGGCTGGGGAGAAACTAGAAAGCGCTGTAGGAGAGATCTCTGCCAAGCTTATGTGGAACCAAGTACGTGCCAGCTTGTACAAAATAATACAACTTTATTTTGTATAGCGTCTTTCATGCAAAGTGTATCCCAAAACCACTTTACAGGAGCTAAACAATACAGTTACAGAGATAAATAATAGCAGAGGGAGAGCGAAATTAACGGAAATGTGCAAGTCAGAAAAGATATATTTTCAGCTGAGATTTGGAATGAGAATTTTATAGGAACATTGGAGTGTTTTAGTTTTCGCATTTTTCTAAACAGAGCTTAGCAATGTCCATAGAGATACAAATCAAAGTGAAAGTGGTAAATGCCAGGAAATTCAAAGGTATGGCTTCATTAAGTTCTGCAGGTTCAAAATTAAATTAAACTAAAATCAAAAGCCAAGAGAGCAGTTTAAAAATTAAGGTAGCCTCTCAATCTTTTAACTTCTGGCTTTATGCCATTCATTCAGCTCTATAATATCTGCAGTTGGTTTATTTAAAAGGAAAAAAATATAATGTGGCCAAGCACTCAGTACTCTATGATGTAAATATGGTGCAGCTTCACAGATAATAAAAAGTGCACATCAGAGGGCAAAATTCGACCCAAAGTATCTTTCATGGGACCTGGAAAACAAATGATGTTGTCTGTTTGGTAACCAGGGCTCTAATCCTCTGGGTGAGCCCTGTTGGGTACAGAAGTTCCTATTCAGTTCTTCTGAATTAATCAGAGCATTGGTTGCCCTCCAGTTCCGATGTTATATATGCTTAATAACAACAGGAGAAGGATATTGTGAGGACGGCAGAACGCAGTGACCTCAGAGAGGGCCTGTATGGGCACAGCAGTACATGGGGTCTGTTCTCTTGGTAGAATTGGTGCTTATATGGCAATTCCCATTTTGGCTAACTGGTAAAATTAAAAGATTAAAAAAAAAATCAGTTACCTCTTGAGTAGACCAAACCTACATCAATCTGCCACAGACCCTGAAAAATATTATGGTCTCTGTTGCTGACTTGGAGACACGAGAGAAATTTTTCTCCCTAAACTGAAATAAGCCTTCTATGACTTCTCTGAAAACATTGGTTCATAAAGAGGACTGAGTCCACAAAGCCCTAGAAGAACTTTCAGTGTAATCAGCACTTCAAATAACAGGGCTCAGTTCAACAGTGGCATAAACAATGAGTGCAAGTGAGCTGGAGCATATGCCTCAAAGTGCATCAACTTCCACCCAAGTCATATGCAATCATTATGCAGAGGTTGTTTATAGGACATGTATGAAAAACTGACCTGCAGCTGTAAAGGAAAAGACATAGCAAGCTCAGAGGGTATCAGCAGAGGCAAACCAAACCAAACCAGAACTCTCCACCAACAACAAAAAAACTCAAACAACTTGCTTTATTTATCAAGTGCTGGCTAACTGAATACCAGTTTCAACAGACATTGCCAAATTTACTAATATCACAATATCTGGAGGTCTTTGTTTACATGTTAGTACTCACACCTGCTTTCCAGCCTCTGGAGAACAGGCCATTTGGCACTATTATTTTTGCCACTAGTAAGTATTTCACAAAAAGAAGGTACTTATTTCTTGAGACAATATTCCAGAGTGCTTTACCTGATCTGGCAGCCAAGGCTGAATAGCTGTTCTTATTCCGCCTCCTCACTTCCTCTGAGTGCCCTTTCCTCAATACATATGCGTCTTATAGGTGTTCAGTGAATGATGACTTCATGTATAAATCAGTGTGCTGCATCACATGGAAAACCCTATTTGCTGAGCTCATGACATTTTCTGTGTATAGCAATGGGAACCAGCTGCCGTTGAGAACTGTATACAAAGGGCACATAAATCACTGGGTGTCATGGAAAAGTTTATGTACCGGCTACATGGTTTTCCATGCAAGTTTATAAGTGTTTTGTATGGATGCAGGAAACAAGTGTCTGTACAAGTCTCCACCTCAGTCGCTGCCCATCTTGAAGCAGCAACAGGGATGAAGACCCAGGCTTTGTACCGCTCCCCACTTTTGCAGGATGGGTTTATAACATGCTTGGGAAAAAAAAATCTCTTTTGGTCTCTTAAGTTTTGTATCTTCAATGTAATTTAAAATTGTGTTCTCTAACAATTAACATAATCTTAAATTATCTCCTTTTTTTAAAAGAAGTGTCATGCTGTGGGGAACAAGAAATTTCCACCATGACATTACATAAACCAAGGCAGGGTACAAAATACAGCTGCATCTCTATAAACCTCAGTTAACTCTGTCTCCTCTGAGAACCCCTTCCACAGATTTTCCTTACATGACCAGATTTCACCTATTTTTTTCATTGCAAACTTGTCATTTGTGCAACCTTTATTTCTGTACCCTTGTTACTCATTGAAACAAATGGTCTTACTCTCTTCAGGCTTCACTTCTCACGTACCTTCTTTTTCTTCAGGGGAAATGCCAGAGATCAGAATGGCCTTTTGATGAAACACAAATAAAAATTATGTCTTATTTATGGTATGTTATTATGTATTATACTAGTGTTTTGCTGTATGGATACAAACATCCAGTGTGGTTGTGGGAAACCAGGGTGCCAACACCGCAGTAACTGCTGCAGCTTCATGACTGACTCAGCCCCTCTGTCTAGGAAAGGCCTGATGCTGTGATCTTTGGGTAGGTGATGAGTTCATCTTATGAGCAAGAGCTTTGCCCCAGTAAGTAATGCAGCTGTATCAACGTAGAAGGTTTACAAAAAAAGAAGTCATATAACAATTACAGTAGGGGAAGCACAAAACACCAACTTAATTGGGGAGGTTATATTGTGAAGCAGGATAGTCAAGTTGCATATAAGATTCTCCAAATGAATCTTAATTCTGTCATCATACAAGAACTTTTCCCCTGAAGTAATCTTAGCATTTAGTTAGTTAGTTAGAAAAGCTTATAAAGAGAAAGCTATTCATTTTTTTTCCCCTCTGTGTATGCCTTCATGCATCTGTGTATATATTTACACAAAGAATATCATATAAAAGCTTCACAGTATTTGTCAATAAGGGTGTGAGTAAAGATAATTTTGTCACTTCAAACGTTTCTTGAAATTATCAAGTCAAGATTAGAAAAAACACCACCAACTTTAACCTTTGTGATGATTTTGTCCTGCTTTTGAAAGTACCTAATATTTTCTGGCCATCCCCCCTATGTTATTTAAATGCTGGTAATCTTGTTCATGGCAATTTCAATAAGCCACAGCAGACATATAATGCTTCCTCTTTTAATAGGTGCAAAGTGAGTTATTGTCACAAAGCGTATATATGAAAAAAGGATGTGAAAAGAGAATCCAGCCTAATCTCTGTAATAGGGGCTTGTGAGGGTGCTAACATGGTCACCTGAATTATGTGTCTCTATTGTGTTCAAATATCATAAATCAATGCATGAATAACCTCCAAATCATTTTCAGTTCAGGAACATTTATATACAGAGCTCTTGAGCACTGCAAAGACAATTAGTCATATTTGTATGCCGGAATTAATTGAGAGTGAGATGCGGGAGGCAGAAAGAGAGAACAAAGAATGCTTTTTGTCAGTTCTTCCAACTGACAGGGATAATTAGATATATGAAATTGAAATTCCTCAGCAGGGGGTTTCTGTTGACAATGAATTTTCTTTTGATTCCATTCTGTTATTCTTTTATGCTGTCATCTGTGGCAATTTGTTATTCAGCTTGAAGCTTAAAAAAGCAAAGCATTCCGCTTTTATGAGTAGATGATGTCAGTTTGTACACTGCTGGGAAATAGATATTAAATGTAATCTTTAAACTAAAAAAAAAAAAGGAGAGAGAGAAGAAAATAAAATCAGTTAAAGAGACAGTGCTCTGTTGACATAGCCCTCAGAGTAAAACTTTTGTGAGACACAGACCTTGCCTTGACGGGTTTTAAAGTTGTTCAGGCTGCATTAATGTTTCAGTTGCAGTGCAAGACTGAGCCGTGCTGCGTGACAGAGTAAGGACTCATTGCCTGGAATGCCCGCTTAATAATATTATAAAAATGCTGGACTTTCTGCAGGCCGATATCCCTGTAGTATATCAACATTGTACTTTAGTCCGGACACAAATTCCCAAATCCAACTCTGGACCAAAAGGAAGTGAAAAATAGGAAATTTTCTTCCTCACCAGCATATGCAAACCTTCCTAGTGCCTCTGGTCCTGATTTGGCATCTGGGACTTGATTTTTGCATGGTAACTTCACCAAGTTTTTGAAAACTAGGGCAGATGCAGAATCTGGCCCTTGGCTGAAAATTTTAAAAAGGCATTATTTTTTCCCCACTTCAGGCAGCGTCTCATCCTCTCACCTTCTTCAGAAAGGCTCTTTCAGTGCACCATCAACTGGAATATCTTTAAAGCTTTAAAAAACGGTTAGCTAAAGTAACTGTCTGCACAATGTTGGTCTTTATCATAAGAAACTTGTGTGTTTACTTGTTTCTTCCTCTGTGCAATTTTGATAGCATGTACCACATGGGCACACACTGTACTACATAAGCCTATGCATACATATACTACTAATAATCAGAAACATATATAAAACCTTCCTTAGTTTCTTTGGCAAGGGTTTTTACAAGCATTGTGTGGCATCTAGAGTTTAAAACCCCATACTGTTCTGCCTTCATCCTCTGCTTTTCACTGGAGCTGATCCATTGAGTTATCCTGGCTTTCTTTTGCCTCTTTCCCTCCTCCGAACCCCATGTTTTTTGGCATTTCTTATTTTTCAGACTGCAATTTCTCCTTCAACAGGCAACTTGGTGGCTGTGGCTTTATTATATTTTATTCTATTTTATTCTATTTTTTTGTTACTAAAGTAAAAAACCACACAGTATTATGATGTAGTATATATTCCAGTGAACCACTGTGAATCTAACTATACCATACGGCATATCATTAAACATAGCAATATTTAACCCATATGTATTATCGCCTCTGCACCCTCAGAGCATTCTTTGCAGATGCAGCTTTATCTCACACTTTATGGAAGAAGGCCCTGTTTAATAAGCTGTGCAAAAAAATAGCTGAGAATAGGGTTTGAGGGACTTCTCACACTGGTGAGAGGCATGAGTGTCCCCATAGTGTTCCAGCAGTGACCCCATATCAAAATGTTAGGCTTTCTTCAGTCTTCCGCTCTCTCTGTTGAGACTAAGGATACTGCTTGTGATGGCAGTTTCTGTAACGTGGCACACGACCACTGAGAAATGTCATTGATGAAGATAAATTCATTTGGTCACTACTGTCCTTTGATGAATTTGAACTGTTGATTCAGACTTTAAGGACTCTACTCTTTTGCTGCCTTCCTACCATCCAAACAGCAGTCCAAATGCTGTATTTGCAAGTTTTGTAGCTTGTCCTTCATCTCAGCCTCAGTTATGTTGGGCATATCATCTACCTTCATAGAGGTTTTAAAAGATAAATAGAAGATACAGCACCTTCAGGATGGACAAGGGATCAGACCCAGCCAGCATGGGTTTAGGAGGGGCAGGTCCTGTCTGACCAACCTGATCTCCTTTTATGATCAGGTGACTCACCTGGTGGATGAGGGGAAAGCTGTGGATGTGGTCTATCTGGACTTCAGCAAGGCCTTTGACACTGTCTCCCATAATATAGTCTTGCAAAAGCTGGTAGCCCATGGCTTGGACAAGTGTACTCTACGCTGGGTTAAGAACTGGCTGGAGGGCCGGGCCCAGAGAGTGCTGGTGAATGGGGCTGCATCCAGCTGGCGGCCAGTCACTAGTGGTGTTCCCCAGGGGTCAGTGTTGGGTCCAGTCCTGTTTAACATCTTTATTGACGATTTAGATGAGGGGATTGAGACCATCATCAGCAAATTTGCTGATGACACCAAGTTGGGAGGGAGTGTCGACCTGCTGGAAGGCAGGAGGGCTCTGCAGAGGGATCTGGATAGACTGGAAAAATGGGCTGATTCCAATGGGATGAAGTTCAATAAGGCCAAATGCCGGGTGCTGCACTTTGGTCACAACAACCCCCTGCAGCGCTACAGGCTGGGCGCAGAGTGGCTGGAGAGCAGTCAGACAGAAAGGGACCTGGGGGTACTAATTGACAGGAAGCTCAACATGAGCCAACAGTGTGCCCAGGTGGCCAAGAAGGCCAATGGTATCCTGTCCTGTATCAAAAACAGCGTGGTCAGCAGGAAGGAAGTGGTCAGAAGGAAGTGATCCTTCCCCTGTACTCTGCATTGGTGAGGCCACACCTGGAGTATTGTGTTCAGTTCTGGGCCCCTCAGTTCAGGAAAGACATTGAAGTGCTGGAGCGGGTCCAGAGAAGAGCAACACGACTGGTGAAGGGACTTGAACATAAGACCTATGAGGAGAGGCTGAGGGAGCTGGGGTTGTTTAGTCTAGAGAAGAGGAGGCTTAGAGGTGACCTCATCACTCTCTAGAACTACCTGAAGGGAAGTTATAGCCAGGTGGGGATTGGTCTCTTCTCCCAGGCAGTTAGCAATAGGACAAGGGGGCATGGGCTTAAACTCTACCAGGGGAAATTTAGGCTGGATATTAGAAAGAAATTCTTTACAGAGAGAGTGGTCAGGCATTGGAATGGCCTGCCCAGGGAGGTAGTGGACTCGCCGTCCCTAGAGGTTTTTAAACTGAGATTGGACATGGCACTTAGTGCCATGATCTAGTAAACGGACTAGAGTTGGACCAAGGGTTGGACTCGATGATCTCTGAGGTCTTTTCCAACCCAGTCGATTCTGTGATTCTGTGATTCTGCAATAGATTTTATAGAGAGGTTTGTGTTCAGTTCAGTTAGCCAGATGGAAACAATTGTCTACCACGTATAGGACACCATGTACCTCAGCCTTGTTGTTCAGGTTTGTTCAGTAAGGACACACTTGTTATGCAATTAACTGCAGATGATTTGTCCCCTTGCATACCTCTGAGCCAGGATTTTTTGGGATTCAGCAGGACTCTGTGAAGTTGGATTGCTGAGGCCAGGGAGCATACATATGGAGCCTCTCAAGAGAACCAGGCAAAAAAAAATTATCCTACTTTCTAGGCGTGAGGCATAAGACGCTCAGCCATGTTCTGGAAAATGCTGTGTCTTGATATTTATTCTTAAAAGGAGGAAAAAGTGTCTTTAGAATTTAAACAGTAAGTGAATGGCCTTTTTCAAGGTTGCAACTCTGCACAGAGGCACCTGCTTTCAGCATCCATGTGCTTTATTGGTCTAAATTGAAAATTAACTTTTATTTTTTTATTGCATAAGAAATGTAATTATAGAACAAACTCATGCCTCAAATGTACATTTTAGCATTGACAGAAGACTGACCTTCACAATGTGCATTTCTTAAAATCAAACAAGTTGATTGGGGATGACCAAGATCCAGCTGTGTTAATAGTTATTGGTGTTCAATGACCATCAAAGCCTCAAACCTTCACTGTATTATGAGGGAAAAACAGCAGCTAAACATGAAACTTGCTTTTTTCATAATCATGTTTTGTTTTGTTTTGTTTTTTAAATCAATGTATACAACACCATGGAAATTTTAAAAGATTCTTGAGACACAAAGAAAGTAATACTACTGCCAAAATAGTGTCTATGGTTTGTTCTGAAAAACATACACACTTCACCTACTCTGAAATGCTGGAGGTTTGTAAAACATCTTGTAGCTTTGGTGAAACTTGTTAATTGTAGAATTTTTCATGGTATGTAGCATTGTATACTGTTTTCCAAAAATAACAGCACTTTGTAGGATAAAGATTTGGTAAAGGTACTAAACAGGTTTAATTTTTTATTGCCTTTAAAATGGTTTCCCTCATTCATGCTAACTGAAAGAAGGCAATCCAAAATAATGACCTAGATTTTAGTTATGAGCATGTTTTTGATTGCAGATAGACAGTAATTTCTTTTATCTATATCTAATATAGTTCACTCCAACTTGTTTGATAACTGTGATCAGTGCTTGGTATTTCTGAATTTAAAAACTTTTTCTCTTAATCAGAGAAGATTCGGTCTATCAAGGCTGTGCTCTTTCATCTGTGTTTTGCTTTGTAAAATGAACTACACAGGCAGATAGATGTTCATACGAGCTTTCTCAAGAGCAAATTAAATTACTATTGCATGGCTGCTCTGCCACAAAAAAAGGAAAGTTAGTATTTGAGGCCTTTCTTCTCACACCCAAATATCATTTTGTAAGTCAATTGGTTAAGCTCGCAGCATCATATGACACTCTAGCTTATCACAGGGAAAGGATCACACAGATTTCTCTTTTACATTTTCTAAAAGTTACACATCTATGACTGAAAAGAAACCCCTGAAGCTTACCCTTATAGTTATTTTATAGAAGAAAATGAACCATATGATCCGTTAAATGAGTGTCTCCCTTTTATGCTGTTACTGTGGATGTGGTGAGATACTCTGCTCACAGCTGCAAATACTGAATTACTTTAAGTTCTGGCAAGCGATTTGCCTCTACAACTTTTGCCAGATAAATAATCCATCTCTTTTAGACTGCCAGCTTCATTCCAGAACTGCTTTCTTATTCTCTTATTCTACTTGCAGCACGTGTTCCTCTGACTGGGGAGAGGAACAGTAGTGCCTGGCTGGGTTCTCGCAAGGGCATGAGAGCTGAGGCTCATCTCCTTGAGAGAGTTTCTTGCACTGCATTAGCCCAAAACTGCAGCAAGTGGTGTGGGGTGCAAAATCAAGGGGATTTGAACCTCTTTAGCCTTCCAGCAGGTGCTGTGGTGACTGCAGTGTTAAGGGTTAAAGGATGGCCTCTTCTGACCTGTTGCTTGGCAGCCTGAGCCTGTACACTGCAGTGAGGATGCCTCACCAATGAGGCACCACTATCACATCACTATCAGCTCTCCTTCTGTGTTGCAGCTCTTCTTTGGAACAGAGGATATGTACTACTTCAGCTTTCCTCAGAGTGTCCTGTGTCCAACTTGCCTCCAGTGTGAGGTGATGCTGGGCCTTAAATTGTTCTCGTCTTCCTCACAGAGAAGCTGAGGAGACTTTGGAGGAATGCAAACACCACCTCTCAGTGATGCTTTAGGAAAGCACCAAAAGAATTACAGTGCCTAGATGACCTGTTTGTGAAAGAAAAGGTTTCATTTACTGCTGTACAGTACTGTTCATTTACACAGCTTTTACTGAGAATACACTTCTTGCAACTAATTCTGTGATTATTTCAATTGTTTCACCTTGAAGTTTGTATTTCTATTTGATAGTATTAAGAGAGGTTATGTTCATCTGAATTCTCTGTTTTGCTCTATTATTGCAACCATTTAAATAGTTTTAATTTTAGTCCCTACAATGGTAGATGGATACAGGTTAGCCCCCTTTCTCCCTTACATCATATCTCTCTTCATCAAATTCTAACCACTTGCCCTTTCTCTATAAAATCTACCAGTCTTGATCAGAGCAATTCCTGCCTCTTCTGCCTGACCTGTGAAACACACCAAACTCTCTTTTTTTTTAATACAAGGGAAAAAAACAAAAAGGTGTGGGGGACTCATTTTCCTGCACCTCCACTTCCTCTTGGTGAGATTTGTGCCAGATGCTATGTTTCATAAAGTAAACACCCAGGCACATCTTCTAACTTCATAATTACATGCATATATCCTGCACACAATAAAACTAGAATAAAATCACTCCTCACCCACAAGTAGTAAATCAAGCAAATGGTGAATTAAGTTTGTCTGTTAAGCTGTTTACAATGCGCGGTTCATCTTCTTTTACATGTTTAATGATTTTATTGCTTAGTATTTGTTCTATTATTCCATTATTGTTCTATTATTGTGCAAGGGAGAAGGAAGCTAGATTTCTGTGCCATGGTTGTTAAAATCCTTCTTTTTTCAATTTCTTTGAAACATAGGTCATTTGCCATTTCCCTCCTGATTACAAGTACAAAATTCATGAAATGTCACTCTTATATGTCCATCATATTTTTTTTTTCTCTAACACAGATGTAAATGACTGAGTGCTCATGCACTGTTTTTTTGATATCTACTGAAAATATTGTGTTATGGAAAACTAAGTATTTTGCATAAACCAGTGTCACCATTTATTGCAGGGCAACAATAAACCATGGCAGATGCTCTCCTTTAACCCCCAATTCTCCCCACTAAGGAAAGGTGATAGGAGGAGAAGGAAGATAGACTTGAAAGTTGGAAAAGTTTTAAATGCTTTACTAATGCTACAAATAAGTAGAGAAAATAATAGAAAATATACAAAACCAATCTTGAGGCTCCTGGGGTAGCACAGGGTTGCCCCCTCCCTTCACAGAGTTGGGGTCACTCCAGCAGCTGCAGGGCAGGCACCCAGAAGTCCTGAGCGGGACATTGCAGTAAACCGGAACTGGATTAGGTATGCAGGGTCTGGAACCAGGCCTGGGATCGCAGGCACAACAGGCAAGGTTGCTTGGTTGCTATAGTAATAAATCTAAACCTGGGCCTCTTCTACGTATCATTGGTCATCTCGTCAGCTCCAGAGTGAACAGCATGAACATGCAGCTAAATTCAGAAAAGTGCAGTTACTTAGAGGAATTTAGCTGAAAGGAAAATTCACTAAGAGCAGAACTGGTGTTGTTTTTAACAAAACCAGGACAACCAGGAAGATTTGCTTTGTTTTCAGTTTTAAAACTTTTTCAATAGCACCAAAAGTATTTCCAGCTGAAAAACTTTGCTGTTTTTCCATTTCAAACTTTTATCTTTTGAAACATCTGAATGACACCTCCAGCTTCCCGCTTACCAAAGTTATTCAGCCAACTTTAGGAACACTTGCAGAATATTTGCCTTGAAGTAAAAATAGATTTAGCCCCCAAAAGACAATTTCAATTATACTTTTTCCATTTCTTGGCCCAGAGCTATGCCCAGGTGGTGGCCTGTGCCCATACAGGGGAGCATGCATACAGCATTGTATGCTTACTAGGACTGTCTGGAAGCAGCAGACAGAAAGGAGAGATTTCTGCCTTGTGGGGTGAGCAAAATTTCAGGTGAATGAGGAAGTAGTGCTGGAGTAAATCAGAGGAAAGAAAAGCCATTTGCGGAGGCCAACAAAAAGTGTGGTAATTTCTTGCAGAAGGAGGAGAGGAAACCTCTACTGAGAGCTGAGATGAACACACTGGTGGCTGTGAGAACCCCAAGGGGAAAGGCTAAGACCCAGCTGGGTCTGAGTTTGGGAGCAGACAGGATGGCAGTGCAGGGAAGAAAGCAACCCCAGGTGTCCTAAGGATGTGCCCCTACACCCCAAAAGCTGCTGCAACATAGATGAACAAGAGGACCTATGGCATGACAGGATGACAGAACAGTAGTTGACACAGGTGACACCTGCACCTTTGGGATCTCCTCTTGGAGCTATATGGGCAGGCCCCTCCCTATAAATCTTCCTTTTGCCCTTGTCTCCTCTACCTATGAAGTCTGGCTATAGTGGATTGGTGTTGGCTTTGGAGATAAATGAAAGCAAGGTCGTGCCAGCTGGCAATTTCTGCCAACTGCAACTGCAGTTCAGTTTGTGGTCTTCATGAATAACTTGCCCTTAGACCTTTTTTTTTTTTTTTTTTTCCACTGTAACCAGTGGAATTATACATACAGCATTAAATGCAGTCCTCTGCAAAGGATGGGGTGGCACACAACTTCCTAATCTTTTGAAGTTGTAGGTGGTACACCACTGTCCATATATTGTGTTTCACCCCATCAGAAAGGAGAGGCATGAAAAGTTGAGGAGAATCAGAACTGAAGTCTACTGCAGAAGTTCACAGGTTTCTTTTGTGACCAAACCCATTCTGCTTCCCACAGAGCATAGCTTTTACATATTAGCAAGCAATTATGCTGCTTTTAAAAAAGCCTGGAAAGATTTTTAGAAAAAGAAAATATGCAAGTTATTGTAGCCTACGGCTGGCATTAACTTGCGTAATGATAATTTATATTTTATGTGGGTTTTATTTTTATACAGCTGCTTTTCTTTGCAATTCATAAAAAAACCCATATTGATATCAAAGGAATTGCTCTGTCACAGGATTTATAATCCTAACTGAGAGGTACACATCAGTGCCTTATAATATTTTAATCTCTTCTGATATCAAAGGTAATTTCGGGAAGGAGGGAAATATGTAAGTTGAAAAAAAATAGTTTTATTTTCTAATTTTCTTAAAGATATTACTTATTTCTTTCTTGACTGTTTTTCTAATATGATCCACTACCTGTCAGTCATTTACACTGTGGGTTTGTTTTGTTGATGTGGGGTTTTTTTTTGTTTGTTTGTTTGTTTTTTTGTTTGGTGTTTTTTTTTTGTGTGTGTGTTTCTTTTTGTTTGTTTTTGGTTTTTGATTGTTGCTGTTGTTGTTTTTTGTGTTTTTTTTTTTCTTTTAAAGTAAGTTTTAGGCTGAGACGGCAGCAGGCTGGCAAACCTGCCACAGCTGATTGACAGCCAAGAGGTGGCAGTGTTTGGGGTTTTCCGTGCTTTGGCTCTTTGCTTGTGCTCTCTGAGGTTTTAAAAGCCCATGAGGACCTCTCAGTCAGACTCACCTCTGCTTCCTCCAGCATCCCCACCAGAGGTTGGTGTTCAGTGTGGTCTCTGTCCCTCTGGGATGGGTACCATGATTGATTTTTCCATGGTGTGATCCCACATTCAACTTGGATCTCCCATTTTAGGGAAGCCAAGCACACCATGTCCCTTTGCAGCTCTCCTTGCAGTGTGTGAGGGGGGCGGAGGGAGATGGGGGTCTCTGCAGCAAGCCCTGGGTCAAGAGTCAAGCATCCCACATGCAAAAAAGCCCCAGGTGCAGCAAGAGTGCTTCCAAATTACTTAATTTCAGTAAGCAAACAATAAAACTTCTTGCTCATTTACACAGCGGGGTTTATGCAATGTCTGAGCGCTGGTTTCATGCACCCTTTGGCTGTCCGGCTCCCTAAGGCCAGTGATCGGCCCCTGGGTCCCTGCTCCATGGCCTGGCCTTCCCTCAGGGCTGCCAGTGACCAGTGGGGTCTCTATGGTAGTGCAGTGCTGGGGGACAAGCATGGTCCAGGATTATCTCACAGGGCAGGTGACAGCAGATGTTAGTTTTCAGATGACCTCCCATGGCTGTGTCACCCCAGAGCCCCCACTCCCCCAGCCAGCAGCACTGGGCTTTCAATTCCCTCATGTGTGACCCAGCAGCCCATATCATCTTACAGGGAGTGAATAGGAGAGTGAAGGGCAGGCTGTATGGTCACTGTTTTCAATATCCCTCCTGCTAGCCATTACATCATCCAGCTACACTCTAAGAGGATTTTCAGCAGGCTTGGCTTCGTTATTAAAATAGTAATTAATTTTTTCCTCTTCACAAAACCCAAGGACCTTCAAATGGAGGCCTCAGGAGTGAGGGCAGCTTCCTTTTGAAAGTGGCCTTTCTAGAAGCCATAATCGGCTCTCCAACTTTACAGTACACATGTTCCCCAGTAAATGTGATTAAAGAGCCACACAAAAAACCCCTTGCAGAAAATTAATTCAGTTTCCAGAATAAAAAGTTTGATAAAGTTGTGCAATGCTCCAATGACAACACATAATAGAAGTGTAGAGTTTTATCCTCTTGAAGGATAAATGAGTGGCCAGAAAGGTCTGGTAGTTCCCAGAGTAAAAACATCTGCTACAGCTAATTCACTTTAGCTGTTGATTGTAAAATTCATTAGCCATATCAGGCAGCTGTAGTTTCAAACATGTTGCTAGGAAGTACAGTTTTACAGGCTGGGATGCTATTTGTTCTCCCCAGCAGTGGCAAGGTAGAACAAGTGCCCAATGAAATGCAACCTCCTGAAACCCCAAAGTAAGTGGGGGAAGGGAGGGCAGGAAGTGTAGGGCTAAATGCAAACAGGTGCCAAGTGCTGTCTGACCCGCAGGCTTGGGAAGGAATTGGCTTTGTGGATTAGAAAGTAAGCAATGTGCCCACACATAGTATGGAAGAGCATTTCACTGCCCTCTTCTACAGTACTTTTTTACAGATTGTATAAAGCATACAATCTGAAGTACATTATATGGGAAAATGTTTCCACATGTTGTTTAGACAAAGAGATAAACCCCAAGTGAATTTAAAAATACACAGAGTCATATACGTGCATGTATTTCTGTGTATTTTTGAATTTTAAAAGATTTGTCCTTATTGTACCTCAAGAAAGAGAGACAAACTAACACATATGTATGCATTGCTCCCTTTTCATAGGTCACAGTGAACTATGCAGGACTGGCACCTTAGCGACATGAGGGTGCAGAGACAGTCAGCTTTGTGATGATAAACTCACTTTGATTAAAGCTGATTCCAGCACAACAAGTTTTGTACTGTTAACTGAGTAGCATAGAAGTTGATATTTTTCTCCATTGCTACATAAATAACAGGGGAACTGTTCTAAATAATATGATAAAATCCACTCATTTCTTCCTTCTCACAGTCATAATATTTTCTTAGTATTGGGAATGTTCAAATCTTCGCTCATAACAAGAATCTAGCAAGGACCAATCTCCCCTTTGGCAAGATGCTGGCACTGGTGTAAATATGTCATCCTTTGGAATTTTTCCACCCATTTCGACTTTCACCTGACTGCTAACTGATATGCATTCTGCAGACAGTTTGCCATCTTTGCTCCTTTATCTAGAGAGCTGTTTAACTCAACGTGTGTAGAGCACATGCCTTTCTTGGAGAAGGGAGGATGATGAGTCTAACACCAATGATTAGGATCTTGATCAACAGTCATATTGATCAGTCTTTCTGGCTGGATGTGAAATTCCTTTTCTGGTACACTCCCACTTGAAAATTTATTCAGGAAAAAGCCTGTGTTCTGAGCTGTTTGTTTCTTTTATTTATTTGTTTTTCAGCTCAGAAGACTCCCAGGAACTCTGGTTAACTGAAGAGCCATACTCATAGCAAACTCATGCTACGGGCGATCTCTGCTGGATAACCTGTTTCTGGAACAGGTAAGGTAATTTTGACATGTAAGCAGAAATGTTCAGCTTCATACAGAATCTATGAGTGTGTGCTGCTATTAAAAGTGTTGAAACATTGATAATTCCTCAAATTATCTACATAAATGACATCGCCCCCACTTTTGAGCTAGCTTCTCTTGCTGCACCCGTGTTTTGTGGTGGTGTTTTTTTGACTGAGTGTTGACTCATGTTTGCTCCAATTTCTTTCCTTTCCTATTGAGGTTACTTACTGCAAGGACACTTGGTGTCCAGGTCCTCACTGCTTTGCCCTCACTTATGTTCTCAGAATTAAGCTGCTGGGTCACTCTGAGCACTCCTAATTGTGTCCATAGCTGTGGAGAGAGGGGCATTTGATGGCAGAGGTTGGTTTTCTCCTGCAAGGTTCTCCTTTTGTTTCACATATGCTGTTATGGGCACCATTCTCAATCCATTCACTTACTCAGACTTTTAATTCAGCACCCCTCTCAGTCTGTACTCTATTCTGTGACTGGAACTTTAATTCCTTTTTAATTTCTATTGCAGTCTCAGGTGCCATTCGGTGGGTGTTGCACCAAACATAAACAAATAATTCATGAAAGAAGTCATAAACCAAATATTTGGTCACACCTCTAAAAACACTTCCAAAAACACTGCCATGGACTATTCTCGGCTTCGCTGGCAGCCTTTTCATTTTGCTTCTGACACTAAAAATGACTACACAGTACTGGGATGTCAGGTGAAAATTAAATAAGGCTCCTTTGTCTCACATGCACAGACTTCTGTACCTCTCCCCTTCTTCCCCAAAGGCTTCCTGGATACTGCATGATTTGGAATAAATACATTTTTGGGATAAGGAGATAAAGAAATAAATATGTAATCCTCTTTGCCATGTTGAAGACTGAAACTCATTTTTATCCACTGTTTTCCTGAGCTGAAAAAGCACATGGTATCTACTGTAGAAGAGCACAGGCTTCATTTTCCTGGGTGGGGCCTATCTTGCTGTATTTATACCATGATAACCTACAGCTCATGTTCTGCAATGTTGTACAAACCCAGCTCCCCTCCTCAATGCAAAATAAGATGGAAAGAGGGTGGATTTTGACTGACCAAGTTTCACTCTCTATACTTATCCAACATTTCAGGCTAGAGCAATTAATCACTTTCTGCTCATGTTCTACATGGGCAGAATGGATATGTGTTTTCATTTTTGAGCCACGAACAGTGCTAAGCAAACAAGTTACACACCCACGTAGTCTACTCAGTGGATCAAAGGCTCTGCCAGGTGACCCTGCTACCTTGCTAACCTTCCTGCTGCATGCACTTGAACTGCAGCCTAGTCCCGTGCTGGGAGGCAACGGAGCCATGCATTCTCCCCATGAATCTTAGTTCCCTTCCAAAGGAAACTCAAAGGCCCAAGGGAGAGTGTTGAATGCTTTGGTGCGCTCCAACAGACTCGTGATGAATATGGCCATGGGCCAGGTCCACAGGAGTCCCCAAAAAGCACACTTCCCACACAAGGTAGTCTCAGAGTGGATTCCCACTGTGAACTAATATCAGTCAGCACAGTTCTTCTAAAATAAAAAATATTATACTAATAACAAAGGACATTTTTTTCCCTGTAAATATTCAACTGTCTCCATTTTTTCTGCTAGGCGTATTTGAGTACACATACAAAGATATTATCTCTTTAACACTGAATTTAAATTGTTTGTAGAAAAACTGCAGGCTCTCAGTCAAGGATCTTAGCAACAAAAGGCAACTGATAACTGCTACCTCTAACTCTATTTTATTCATATGATTGGTAATGTGCATTCAAATGAACTGACAACTTCATCATCTCTCTCATAAACTACAGAATGAATTAAAACTGAGTAAGGGAAGCACATTTATAGCTAATTGACACTGCCATTACTTTACTGATATCTGTGAAGCCATAGCAATTAATATCTACTGAGTATCTGCCCAAAGGTTTACAAAATGTCTTTTCTTTTTCTCTTTAATTTTGAAGCAAATAATTAAACATGCAGAATTATTTTACTTACGGTTTTCTATTAAAATGTTAGCTCTAAACAAGGACATTGGTGGCTTTCACATGAATATAGGATCCTCAAAATTTTCTTTCTCCATTCCTTCCATCCTCTGAAGGAACCTTCAACCACACCTAGCAGCAAAGAAAGCAGAGCAATGCACATATATTGATAGATGAGTGTGACATTCTGTTTTATTACACTCTGTGTTCTCAAACCTGTCCCATGCACTGTCCAAGCCACTGGTGACTCTTTACAATTAGTTGGCATGGCACCCACAAAAGTTTCATAGTCACATGGGAATCATAGCATGAAAATGCACAGATGTTGCAAGGTACTTCTTATGACTTATTATTCATACTGCAGCAGTTCCAAGAGACTATAATCCAATGGGGCTGAATGTAGTACATCCAGTCACTAAATACTTCCCCAGAGGACAACAGGAGTAAGCATCTAGGGAAAATGAAGTCTGCTGTATTCAGCAGACCTTGAGTGCATTTATGTATTCTGGACCACATCTCTACTTTTGGAAGTCACAGTTAGACAGACACTAACTCTAGTCATATCTTCTGTGAATCATGCTTTTAAAAAGTAACACCAGAAAGTGCTCTTGCAACCAGCCTACAAAGACTGTTTTTTTTTTCGCCAGGCAAGTGGCAGCCACTTCTCCTCTATTGCTGCATCTTTGTTGGCTGGGGCAGAGGGCTGCACTTCGCTTACTGATACAGAATTATATTGGCTTTGAATTCTGATCCTATGTCTCTGGAAATCCATTGGATGCAGAAGTAAGAAGAGGTTCTTCTAGGAATGGCACCAGAAGAAAAGCAAATAAATGAGCCTAATCCTTTCACAAGGTTGTAAATTTAAAAGACTGACAGAAACACTTTTTTCTTAATTTGCCAACTGAGCAGGTTTGGAAAAGGTTCTTTTCGGCACAAAGTTTATCCACTTTACAGAATAAGCTTCAGGATGTTGACTGGAATTAATTTACTTTTCTCTGGTTTTCCCTTTTCTCTTTTACAGGAAACAAATACTTCCAGAGGGACTAGGTTGTGCTCTCAGAACTGAGGGTCAGCATAATAAAAGTAGAGCAGTGAGATTGTGCTCATGATAGAAAGACTTCATTTCCAAATTTATTTAATCCACTAGATCCCTTAAAATAATGAATATGCCTGCTCACTGCAATTAACTGCATGCTATTATTGAAGATGATTCCTTTTTTTCTCTTGATGCTTTGAGAAAATAAACATGATGAGGAGTATGACAAAGATGTCAAACAGAACAATAAGCTGCACAGAGCGAAAACAGACTCACAGTGCAAGAGGATTACAAAATGTATAACCTTTCTAATGCTTATGATATTTTTGTCTCACAATAGTCAGGCAGTAGGAATGAAAAGCAAAATAAAATTGTGATATTTATAATTGATAAGCAGTGGAAACTGTGACTCTTAACAGGTATCTGCATTGATTCTGATTACTTATTTGAAATTAAAAGCCCAAATTTGAATGATTTATCAGGTTACCAATCAAATTTTCTATTTCAGATTTAGGTAGTTTTAATAGTAAGAAGACTGTAGCTGCAAAAATTTTATGAATACATTGTGGAGAAAAAAATAATTTAACAAGATTAAACAACAACTTTAATTGGAAATAGCCCTTTCTGGGCTCTCAAGAGAGTTGAGAAGGGTGATATCATCAATGACCCACTACACAATTTTCTGTAACATAAATGCTCACAGGTTCTTTGGAAAGAATGTTGTATCATGCCTATGATAAAAATCCTCTTGCTAAGTAAAAACAAACACAGCTCTGAAAAATATGTATTTTGTCATAATGACATAGAATCACAGAATCACAGAATCGACTGGGTTGGAAAAGACCTCAGAGATCATCGAGTCCAACCCTTGGTCCAACTCTAGTCCGTTTACTAGATCATGGCACTAAGTGCCATGTCCAATCTCAGTTTAAAAACCTCTAGGGACGGCGAGTCCACTGCCTCCCTGGGCAGGCCATTCCAATGCCTGACCACTCTCTCTGTAAAGAATTTCTTTCTAATATCCAGCCTAAATTTCCCCTGGTAGAGTTTAAGCCCATGCCCCCTTGTCCTATTGCTAACTGCCTGGGAGAAGAGACCAATCCCCACCTGGCTATAACTTCCCTTCAGGTAGTTATAGAGAGTGATGTGAAAATATATGTGAAAATAGCACTACACATGAGCATAATGGTTAAAAGTGTCCCCAAATTTTTCCTTCAGTATCTAACTAAAAATAGTGATTTCATTTAAAAAAACCAAACAAAAACAACCAACCAAACAACTTTTTCCATATGGTACCAGAGCATTACGGCCATACCCTCATAGCTTAAATTTACTTGCTGAGAGCAAACAGAAAATCTTCCCCAGTCTGACTGTTTTTTGTCCCTGGTGATTTTAAAGAGTACACTTTTTCTTCTTAAATATGATATGAAGTATGTATTATTCACCGTGGAAGTTTCCACTGTTGAAATAATGATTGCTCATGTAATTGAGTGAGAACATTCTGTTTCCTAGTAGACAGAGGTCCTGTGCAACCTTGCACATTCAAACAAAATTATTACCAGCAATCACCTACTTGAAATTCCTCCAAGGGTTTTCGTGTAGAGTGTATGAATACATGGGAACAAAGACAAAATACACATTTTGTTCTGTTTTAGTAGTTCTACTTAGATTTGAACTAGGAAGCTTCAGAACTGGGAATGATAATTTTGTTCAATTTTTTCTAAGTTTGACTAAATAAGTTAATTTCCTGAAGATGGAGATCTTGGGATTTGCTTGCATGAACTGTGGCAACAAAGTACAGGAGTTGCACACAGAAGTAACTACAGAGTCTGTTGTGAGACACATGGACAAAATGAAACAACAGTTGGGAATAATTATGCAGGAATATCCAAGCATTTTAAAATATTCTTTTTATCCAGGAGACTAATACATGGGTGACTAGAATGGGCCCAATCCAAATACTCCTGGTCTTAAAATGTGTTGCCTGGATAGGGACTGCAGAACCTGATCCTGTGTATCAGAAAGAAAAAGAGAAACGATGGCACTGGCAAAGTATGCTGAAAATGGGGTGCAATTCTTTGAGAAGATCCCTCCCTAATGCTCAAATTGGAAGGAGGAAGGACAGTTTAGGAATGTTTTCCAAAGCACATGTGCCAGATGGAAGGCAAACCTTGAGGAATAATAGCACTCTGTTGTTGGTTGATACTATTGTATCATTCCTTTGCTTCTACTATGTATTTCTATCAGCAACACATTTAAGCAAAGATTCAGTTTTGATTAAAGTTGCTGGGATCTGAGCATGTGCTTAAGCCTTAAACACATGCTGAAATAAGTTAAACCCTCCCTTAGCTCCAGGGCAGCCGAATGCTGGCCCTTATGCATGTCCTCTCCCAATAACACCCCTGTTCCCTGCTTCTATAGCCTAAGACAGAAAATTATGGAGCTGAAAATTTAACCTATGTTGAACATTTTGAAGCATCCTATTAGCATTTGCGTTTTTGTTTATCTGTTTATTTAATTATTTTTTTATTGGTGATACATTTTTTCTTCCATGTCTGGGAAAGGTTCCCCTGCTTACATTTTATGCTTTATCCCTGCATGTGCTTTTCCCTTTGGTTCTCCCTTAAGTAGCTAGTATTCAGGCTGTCACAGGTACATGAGGCTAATAGTTCAATCACTAGGGAGAAGGGGGGGAGGAAGATGAAAGGGCAGGAAATGACTGTCATGGCCCCAAAGGAAATATTTGTAGGAAAAGGAGTACAACAGCGAATAAAGTGCTAATTAATGTCCAATTCCAGCACTGATATACAGACCACAGCAGCAGGCAAACCCCAACCTTCTGTTCCAATGGCTGCTCAAGAGCTTTTGTGTTGTAACCCTATGCAAGCATGCATCTGCAGGTTTTGAATTTATAAAATTTTTTCGATATGTTCTCAAATATATGTTTTGTGTTTAACTGAGTTTTCTTTTTTTTTTTTCTTTTATTTTTTTTTCTGGATTTACTTTCAATTAATTTGACTGAGGCTGGTTTATCTGTGCCGATGTTCAGTATAACCTGAATTTATAGTGGCAATAGTGGCAAACGCTCTAACTGGAGGCAGTCTGGGAGGTGCAGTGGAACAACGGAATATTTGATAAATTGAATAACAAACAAACAAAAAAGAGAGACAATGAGAGATTAAACTCTCCCAGTCCTAATGTGGCTTTCATGGGAAATACTGGACCTCACTCTCAAATTTGGGGATCTGAAAAATACAGTGGCACTTAGGGTACTAATCTACTGGCTTTGTCCAGCAGAATGTATTGAGAGTAACTTTCTATTGGGGAACATAATAGCAGCAGCAGCACTGTTTTAATGAAACACAGCCATTGGTACAAGAAACTGACTAAATCTGCTGTAAGAAAAAGAAAAATGGAAGTTGAAATTCACAAAGGAATGTAATGATGATGAACTATTTCTGTTGTTCAGTATCTGAGAATCACATCTTCAGGTAAAATGTTATTTGCTGGTGACTGAATGCCAGAAATAATAATCTGACATTAAGCTTTTGTGAATCTGACCAAATGGAAGCCTAAAAAGGGAATTTATAGAGCAGAGTGCATTTGTTTCAGTAATGCATAACTTTTAAAATATAAATTACTGAAATATTACTCATTACCCCATAATCATAAAGGGAACACAATAGTTATTAAATAAAAAAAAATCTTGCATTGAAATATAGGTAAAGATATTGCATAAAGCAAGAGAAGACAAGAAACTTCAGAGCCAGAGTGGAAAAGTAATTTTTGCTTTTCAGTGTTGCCCATGGCACTTTTGTATGGACATGAAGTGGGACATTTCTTACAGTACAGTACATGCGGTAACTTTAATATCCAAAGAGGTTTGAATATCAACTGACACTCTGACTCCATGGGCTCATGACAGAGGGACACGGGAGATACTCTCCACATGCAATGCTTTCTGTAGAGGAGACACTTTCACAGCTATAAATCATGGCACCAGTCAAGATACAGCTATGGAAATAATTTTAATTCCACAAGCCTTTTGGAGGCTTAATATGTCCCTGATTCACACTATCAGACTAGTCTGACATTAAATCATTCGATGTGAGCCAAAAACTGTGCATTGCTCTGGCATGCCATGCCAGCATTTTACGAGTGGCAACCACGTCTCTCTGCCTTGCCAAGTGCAGTGTTGGCACAACTGGAAGTTTCTGCTCTCGCTGGGACAACCCCTCTGCTCCCAGCCCTGTACTCGTTGTCAGCCTCAGTCCTGCTGGAAGGAGCCCACTTGGGAGATAACTGTGAACTGTCTGTTGCACTAGCATAAAACGAAGCAGCTGTAGGATGCTGCTGCCTGAGTCTTAATAAGGTCCCAAGATGAGGCTTTGCCATGCTAAGTTTCTGTCTCAAAAGAGGGTCTACAGTGCAATGGCAAAAACCACCTGTGCCCCAGTTTGTGCTGTGCGTGATGAAGATGAGAAGTTCAAAATATAGATTTCCTGTAGTTACATACTTATACAGATACTATGTTCATTTAGCACCATATGTTTATAAACTTGCTCTCAGTCAATAGTTGAAAGTGGTCTTGTAGACCTGCCTTTTCACAGTTGCAGGTACTAACTCCTGGTTTGTTCCTGTATACGGATGTGTGTATGAAATAGTGGCCGAGCAGCAATATTTCTGCTCACATATCTGACATTTTTAACTCTTTCTTGCTCACATGCAAACGACTGAACAACTTTGAAGTCCCTCAGGACCACTCGTGTTACATGCTGTAAAGTGCCACCTATTCAAAAACCAGTTTATCAGACTCTGGCCTTTGACTAATGTTTATCAAGTTGTTCCTGTAAACACCTTTCAAGATCCTTTTGAAATTTTTTTTTTTTTTTTAATTCTCTTAATACGTCACTAGGTCAATATTCACTTCCTTCAGGTAAGTGAGGCTTACATGGATGTAACTGATGAGGCAAATTAGACCTTTGTCTTTGTAGCAACATAAAAAATAATGTAAACTTGAGTGCACAGCATTCTCTGCTCCCCTCACCACAGAAAAAAGGGTACTATCTGTAAGGTCAGAAGTATAATCAAGAACATTTAATCCTTTCCCTTTTCTGAAAAGACTAGTTACTTTCTTTTCTCTTTGTTATTTTAATTTGCAAGATTAAAAAAGAGAAGATAAAAAAGATCTGCTGAGCACTCCAGTAAAGTAGATTAGGATTTTTCACCTTTCAAGAACAATTGTAATTCTGGTGAGGGACCTTTTGAAATTGTCTCCATTTGAGTTATTGCTTTGACACCAGGAGGGGCTTTTCAAAGGATGAATACAGAGGTTCAATAAACTTCATTTCCCAAAGTCAAATGTATTGATGAAATCGAAATGAAAAGCATGTGAGAGATGAAATTTCTTTCCCAGGCTATGGACACGCCTCTGACTGTTATGATGGTTCCTTCTCAGGCAGGAATTCCCACAAGCTGGATAAACACCCACACATCCAGCTCATCCAGGCTGATAAATACACTGCTAATGTGTATGCTCCCGTATTGTATAAGGCATTGGCAAAGTATTTGGACAAACACATCATTAGACAAGATAGCTGTGATGGAGAAGAGTGCATTTTCTTTTAGAAAAGCAAGCCAAGTTTACAGGCTTCAAAGGATTTAAAGTAATTATGAAACAAAGATCATTTCTGTCTCCAGGTGGAATATGCTCAATTGTACATGAAGTGTCTGTTGCTTGAACAGATTCAGAAGGAGTAGGATGACATGTGCATATTCAGTGCAACATATCACAAAACCAGTCTTTTTCCAGAGACTGGACTTTGGCAAGTCACATTTCTTTAGTGACTTACAGGCCAAATGGTTCAGGGCAGGCATAGGAAACAAGAGACTTCCTGTTTTCCCAGTGAGCTTTAAGTCAGTTCTTTGCTTCTGCTGAATTTACTTTTACTTTGGAAATTTTCATGCAGGAGCTGAGATCTGTCTATTTTCACAAGAAATTTGACAAGGTTGAGCTCTATTACTCCCCATCATAAACACTGAAGTATTTGACAGAGAAAGATGGCAATGTAGTAGTTTAGAATAATTCAGCCAAATACGATTTTGCACACAGAAACAGTTCTTCTACCTACAAAGATGTAAAATCAAAATGTCTTCCTGTTTAAGAAATTATAAAAGATATTTTTTTTCCCCATTGATACGATTGGGTTTTTTCATCAGCTGCCCTATTTTTAAATTATTTGTACTTACTGAATTATTCTGATATTTAATCTTCACACTATTATTCATCATAGCACTGAGAGGCTTCAGTTACGTTCAAGGATCCATGTGGCTTAATGGCTCCGTAAGCTTTTAGGCTCCCAGTGTTGGACCTTTGTACAACATTGACAATAAAAGGTAGTTTGAAGAACAGGGGTTACAAAAGTCATTTCAAGTACAGAGAGAAATCAAGAGATACCAAATACGAAGATTTATCCCAAGGCTGCTTTATATTTATTTTTAAATGGCAATTGACTCAGCTTGTAACACCAACAAAAATTTTATCACAGTAAGGGATAGATACCTGCCCTAAGAGTGGAACAGCATTTCTCTAGTATTTGGGAATACCATAAAATGAGGAAAAGACAGTATCTACTCCCCAAAGAGTTTACAAATGGCTGTGGAATCCGAGGCACAGAGTGAGAGAAGACTGAATGGCAGATACAAAGCGGAGCTGAGGCTGAATCCATGTCCTTTAGTCCCAGGACCTACCCATTTTGCTCCTGCTATCTCTCCTCACTGCCTGAGGAGAGAGTGGGACAGGAGCAGTCGTTAGTGTGAGAAGTAATCAAATATGCCATTGTGCGACAAGCTTATGCTGCTTCTTTTAGTATGGAAGAACCATGTAAATTATCTCTTACGTGGCAAAAAGGTGGGAGACTGTGTCATACAATAGAATATTTCTGATGCTTTAAACAAACAAAACCTTTTACATCTACATTTTTCTCCTTTATCACCCTTATAAAAGTGTAAATTACCCATTGATACTCATGCTATTGTCAGAATAAAAATTCACCATAGAAAGGAATGTTTTTATACAGCTACACTTCTTTGAGATGTGGCTTCATCAGCATAACTGGATTGCATTTTTATGTAATGTATCTGAACTGTACTGTGTCATGTAGTCCTTTGGAGGAACAGAGACACATTTACTTGGCTTTATTTCCTGGGAGTAATGTTTTTGACAATATACGCAAATCTCAACATGCATCCTCACTGGAGGTAAAAGCATTTATCTGAAATCTGAACCAATGCAGACTTTCTGTGTCATCATGCTCCATCACCCACACACAACCTGCTCCAGCAGAGTGCCTAAGCCAGGGTTTGATTCCAGCTGAGCAGGTTGTCCGCTTGGACCAACACTAAGCTGTGGGCTCTCTGTGAGGATTGTGGCTCCTGTCACCTCAGAAGAAACTCATGCACTTGTCCTCTTCATACATCTCCTAGGTGAGGAAGTATTATCAATAATGACACAAAAGGGAAAATGAGGCACAGGATATGCAATCTTAATTACATGGTAATTTAAACATTTTTAATTCTCTTAAATAAGATCAATATTGACTAAATAACTCAGTTTGTGTTTTGGACCCCATGGCATCAGGAAATACATAGAAACAGATTTATGTGGATTTGTACTGTTTAATAGTTCCCAAGCCAGCATTTCTCAAGGTACTGCCTAATCCTTCACATGCCTTCATACACCTGTGAACAGTAATAAAATTCTCCTCTTCTCCAACAGATGTACATCTTCCATAAGACATTAAAAAAAATTTAGATACTATTAAAGTTATTAGACAGGCTTTTTAAAAATGTTTGAGAGTAGCTCAGATATCATAGCTGGTATAAAGAAATGAAGCCTCACTGACTTTATACCTATTAGAAAGCTGGTCCGTTTTTCCATGGAGTTCAAACACAAGGACCTATTTCCTCTTCCAGTGAAAGCTCTATCTCAGTAAAAAGGCAAAAGTGTGGTGCAGGGTAAGCAATGTAAGTAGCCAATATAAAATGTACATTCAGTTACCTGATTCTGAGAATATGGGACAAAACCAGAGTTTGTTCCTTTACAAATTAAAATGGAGTATACCACAAGTTATCTACATTTTACATTTTCCTTCTTGTGGTGGTAAACTAGTAAACTGGGAAACATTCACACAAGAACTTTTTCACATTACACAGAACTTTGGAATATTGTGGCATTTATTAGACTTTTTAATTCTGCAGAAAAAAAAAAAATCATTATAAAGGAGCACTATTATGTCTGTAAAGTTGAGAATTGCAAAGTTAAAAGTGCTAAAAAAATGTGTACTATTTTATTCTAGCCCCCTTACATGAAGTAGTCCTTAATTACCCAAAAGAACATCACATTGCCTTAGGTTTCCTGCCTTACCCAGAGCAGAGGACAGTCCTGAATTAATCTGGCTAGGTGGTGGAAAGGGCACTAATAGCTTGATCCTTGCACCCCTTATTGTAGAAGTTGGAAGATCTGCATGCATTTCAGCTGTGACTGTCTTCAGGTGCACCTAAGATGAGAAATTCAGTCTTTTATTTATGGTGGTGAGCAAGGTAAGTGGAAAGAGAAGGTATCTCAGTGCTGGTCTGGAGATTTAGACTTTTTTCTGTCTCTGTTGTAGAGTTTCTAAGCACTTTTTCTGTTAGCACTTTTCTATTACATTATCCTGGTAATACTCTGGGAGCCAGCTCACTCAATTGCCTTTGCAGTTCTGACCTTGGATTGTGAGCAGGCTGTGCGAGGAGTCTTGTTGGAAGGGCTGGGACACCCCCAGTGTGCCCTTCAAAGTGCCTCACTGATTCCCATTGACATTACCACATTACAAAATCACTGAAACATTTCACCTGCTCAAGTGTTAACAAGTGGTTGGAACTAGAGCTTATACAAATGAGGCTGATAAAATGAGAGGCACTGTAAGTTGTTATTCATATTACAATAAATAAAAGCAGAAAAGCTGTGACAAAAGATCACACAGCTTAAAGCCTTTGTACCAAAAGTCAGTAGATAATGGCAAAACAGGGACAGCTTATTATGTTGTTCTTCATGTCTGCAAAATGGTCATTCAGCAAAGGCAGACCTACAGGAGAAATGAGATATGATTGCATTTTCCCTAAAAATGGGAGAGATGTGAGTGGTGTTCTCCTCTGTCTAAAACAACCAGTGATGGAGAAGCCAATGTTTCAGCGAGTGCTGTTGGCAGACTGAGAAGATCAACACAAGACTAAACCCCATGAAGATCTTTGGAGATGTACAAGACAACACAGATGATTTCAGAAGTTACTGGTATCCTTTACTTTATGAGCTGTTACTCCTTATTTTAGTTAATGTACCTATTGTTACCCTTAACCCAGAACTTTCCTTAACCATCACCCAAGACAGTGATAAGAAGTTAATATTTACCCTCTTTTTTTGGGTTAACTATTGCACATACACGTCTGCACCTATAATCAGTAGGAATATTTGAAGAAAGCCACTGTAGATTCTCATTCAGAGGGGAAGCCGTATGAGAAGTGGCTGAAGTCACTCGGTTTGTTCAGCCTGGAGGAGACTGAGGGGAGATCTCATGGTGGCTACAGCTTCCTCGCAAGTGGAGGAGGAGGAGGAGCAGGTACTGATCTCTTCTCTTTGGTGACCAATGACAGAACCCGAGGGAATGGCAGGAAGATGTGCCAGGGGAGGTTTAGGTTGGACATTAGGAAAAGGTTCTTCCCCCAGAGGGTGGTGGAACACTGGAACAGGCTCCCCAGGGAGGTGTCACTGCCCCAAGCCTGACAGTTTTCAAGAAGAGACTGGACAACACCCTCAGACACATGGTGTGAACCGTGGGGTTGTCCTATGCAGGGACAGGAGTTGGACTTGATGATCCTTGTGGATCCCTTCCAACTCAGGATTTTACATGATTCTATGACTCTATGAAACTTCCTTTTAACTTCCTGCTAATGTTTTTTTCCACAGTCACTTTAGTTTGTATGTTTTTATGCCAAGAATATCTTATTGGGTACACTACGCTTCCCCTACCTCCAATCTTTCCCTTTGTGTGGTTTATAAATTTATTTTGATTTATTCATTTATGTTTAATGTTGTAACCACAATAAATTATAACAGAAATAATCTAGCATATAAACATCTGTTCTCAGAACAAAGGCCTTTTTGATCCAGGACACAAAACTGCAGTTTCAGCACTGGAGCTGTGACAGCTTCAATTGCAGTGAGATTTTTATGTAACTGTTAATGTTATTTTTTTTCCCTTGTTTGC
This sequence comes from Columba livia, assembly GCF_036013475.1. Taxonomy (NCBI): domain Eukaryota; kingdom Metazoa; phylum Chordata; class Aves; order Columbiformes; family Columbidae; genus Columba; species Columba livia. Next base: position 63,065,288 of record NC_088603.1, on the reverse strand, counting down.
TGTAGCTGAAGCAACTAACCTGTTTCATAAGCAGCCTGTATAGAGTGAAACAGAATTACCCACATACCAGCTAATAGTAATTCCAATGTCAACTCACCCATCTAGAATATGATACCCGTTGTAGATCATTTCCTTCATGGGAGTCTCACAATAAAAATCAAGCACATTGTGTGTCAGTAGGTAGATCTCTGTAATAGATCCTCTGCTCCAATATAATGAAAGTAATCCTAAACTCTAATTGCAACATGCAAATACCTGCTGAGCTGGATGTATAGCATATTATTCTCATTTATGCTTAGGCATGCTGAAATTATGCTGGTAATATGTAAACACATAAGAAAAATGAATATGTACTTTCATTCACTTTAGAATATAAAGTACCTTTCCTTCTCATTAGTGGTACAGTGCTAACATGCTAGAAAAGTGACCTAAGTGTAAAGGAGAATTTGGTGTCTGCTCTTCATCTTCCTCAGTATTGCAACGTGTTGAACTAAGTAAAAACAAGGTGTATCATCACTGATGTGGTCATGAGATTTGAGATTATCCATAGATAACCTGCAACTCCAAAATCATAGCAGCCAAACAGCTTAGAACTGAAATTTCTGTCAGTAGTTGACTGTGGGTAAGTGAATTGCAAAATGCAGAAAAAAAGGAATGGTACTGGGACAGCTGTTTTCATTTCTGCTCCCAAAATTGCAGTACCTCCTTTTTAAAATGAGATCTCCAAGCAGACCTCTGTTTCTTGGTCATACTATTGTCTGGTATGATGATTTTTTTTTTTTTTTTTCCAGAAAACAATTATAAGTGAATTTTGTTTACTTCTGTAAATCTCTGCATGTCTAGGATGGTGAACAAGACATGCCAGTCACATCAAACATTTTCTTACCAGGGCTTGCAGGACAAGCTTTTTTCTCATCATGTGGTATAAATACCAGTTAAACTTTGACAATTCAGAATTTTCACTGTGGCTTTTGCTCATCTACATGCAAATTAGCTTCTTAAACATAACATTCCTCCAATTCCTTCTCTAGCCCTCTTTTCTTTTAGGGCAGCTTGTTGTGAGGCTTTTAATGCAAGTGTTATCATGTCCTGGTTTCTTCTAAAAGCCATTGTCTATTCTTATCCTCCCTTTTCTGCCACTGCCCAAGACGAGAGCTCATCTACAAAAGTGTAGATTGCATTTTAAAAGATAAATGGGAAGCCGTGGGTGTCCAGGGCAGCCAACTTCATCTATAGGAATGTGATTAGACTCAGCCAGTGGAAAGTGCAACTACTTAATGCTTCCTAACCTATGAAAGGATAGGGAGCTCCTAGGAGTCATCAATCATGTTTAGAAGAGGTAAAAAATGAAAAGATTACAATTCAAAGGGTTAAAACAAAGTTGACTTCTGAATCCTTCTTTCTTCCTTTACCCTGGGTTAATGACAATGGAGACTGTATATGTTATGACTTATGGCATCACTTCAGCTTGTTTTCACAGTCTGCCAGTGGCAGGACAGTGTGGAGCAATAATATTGCAGTATTTATTCAAAGACAATAAGCAGTCATTGCTGAGCTAGGGAAGGCAGGCCATGTTTATCTTCATGGATTTAGTCAGCTGGGAGATGAATAAGAGCCAAACTTGAACAAGCAAACATTTGCCTTCTTCTCCACAATGCAGCTATTTCACTTTGCATGGCTGCAGACATAAATCTTGCTTCGGTGGCAAGCAAACAGCTTCAGATACATGGCACTAGCTGGGCGTCACAGGACATCAGCTGAATACTTGTGACCCTGAGTGTTCACAAAAACAACCACAATCCATCTTAAAACAAAAAATGGCAACAATCTTATAATTCTTCAGCAGCAAACAATAAAAACTGCAATTCCTTCTGTAAACTGGTCTCTGGCTAAATATCAGCTGTAAAAATTACTTCCTATCTATTGTTCTACTCACAAAATGAATTATGCTAAATTATTGATTGTAGCAACCCATTGTTGCAGTGTAAATACAGAAATAAGGGTTCCAAGCAGGTATAAAGCAATTTAACTTCTATTGATGCCTTCATGGTATGACAGAGAGTGTTTAAAAAAACCCCTCCCATACAGGCTAAAGACATAATGATTTCATTTAATATTTTCCTGGTGCAGGAAGTAAAAATTCTGTATCTCCTTGGATAGCCAGGCAGTCTCATGTCATATAGGATAGGGATGGGGAGTAATATTCTTGGTCCTTGATCTTTTAAGTCCTTGTGCAGTATAATTCAGGGAGTGTAAAGCTGTTGCATTCCCACATGCAGTTCCTTGTTCCTGGAGTCATAGCAAGACATTAGGAGCTTTCATCTGTTTTAATCCTAATATTTCCTAAAAGTCTTTCATACAAAGTGCTAGGAAGAAGTGAGCAGTAATGATTCCCTTGGTCTGCTCACTGCATGAATGAACAGTTTGGAGAGAGATGAAGTGGAATTTCACCTCTCACATGTTACCTCTGGTCAGTGCGTATGTGGGTACTTCGGTATAGTTTGCCCAATATAACCTGGGCACGCACTTCTGTTAGTCACTGTTTAAATTCTATGGGAAAGAAAACTGGGTGTATGGGTCAGGAACGGAACTATGACCCCAATGGTGTAGATTATGTGCACACCAACCAGTCAGTCCATTTACCCAGGAATTAAAACACTGGGTCATGCAACGCTGCTTGACTGGAAAGGCACATGAGCAGGGAAGAGGAGAAAGGAGACCTCTCACTGTTATTACTGCTCCAAAGCTTTGTGATGAGCTGCATTCATGTTTACATAAGCAGGTCTTGTGCTCCCCTACATACTTTCTTAGCTCAGGAGGAGATGTGAGTGGCAAGAGGCAGTTTCTGAATGATGGCAGTATGGAGAAAGTCACCAAGTGGTGCCATGAATGTAAGGGAGTCTTATATGGGGATGCAATTACCAAGCTGCTTTGCCAAACTCAGAGGACAAATAGAGAGACATAAGTGGCTTGAGAGGCTCAAAGCAGCCAGAGGGATCTCTCATTAAAACCAACAATCCAGGCATTGTTCTTCTCACTGAACAGACATTTCAAGTCCTTTGCTATTGACTCCTTACTGTCACTGGCAATAGGTGGGTGGGAAGGGTTGGGAGGTTGGAAGGATTTTTCTGTGAGCAAGTTTGAGAATAAATGGCATTGTCACAATGTTCCTTGTGGCAGTCAGCTATATGCCTCATCACCTCTCCCAGTTTTGAGAAGAGATGAGGTGAAGTGATAAAACCAGATGCATCAGGAACACACCAAGAATCACGTTTCATCTTTTTTATTTTTTTTTTTTTTTAATTCTCAAACTGGGAGTCATTTGATAACCACGCAGGAACATTTTAGCTAAAGCAGAATTGTTTCTGCTACTTACTCCTTTTAACTTTCACTTATTTACAAGACATTCATTGCAAAGGGTTTGCCCTAAGAAGCCAGACCCTCTGTTTTTGTAAATAGTTGGTTGAAAAAATGTCCAGGAGGAGGAGGAGGCAGATGGTACGTCCAGAAGTATAACGCAATATTTGCTGTGATCTGCCTACTGTGTCTTCCCAAACTGTAGGTGAGACATTGAGTGAGCAGCTGTTAGGGATGTGGGAAGGGAGACAGCATGAAATGAAATGGATTAATAAAAACACAGAGAAAAGTACATAGAAATGTTTTCTAGTAATGAGAGTATAAAAACCTCAGCAGCTTCCTTGTACCAAACATAATGCTCCCCCCTCATACGCACAGTTCATAAAATAGCTCTCCCCAGCCTGTGGAGCTTCCCGCTGCCAAACACAGAAGCTGAAGTGCTGCACTTCCACATCAGGAAAGAATAAGTGGCCCAGAGCCATTACTGCACTGTTGAATCCAGGCCAGCAGATATGTTAGGCCACATACTCCTGGATTTTCAGTGTTTGTACTTGGAATTGTCATCTCCTGGAAAAGAAAGGTATTCCTAAATAAAGCAAGCTCTTTCCCTCATACTGTGTTTTAAAGGAACTGAAGGGCAGCCTCATTCTCCCACCTTCTTCTCCACAGAGAAAAAAGTGTCATTCTTTGCAGCTTCTTAATCGCTTAAGTAATGTAGGCAGTTTGTGTTTTATCTAGAAATGCTACTGGCTGTGTATTGCATAAGGCAATATTCACCCGAAAGAGAAAGCGGTTCTGGATTAAAATCTTATTTCCCAACCACAATTGTCTGTCAGGAGTTTGGACCCATCTGAATGACAGAGCTGAAACCTATGCGATCTTGGAAGGTAAAAATGAAAAATAAGAAGCCCTTGGTTTCACCTTCACTATAAAAATTTACCCCTTACCTTAAGATGCAACTCAGGTCTGGAAAGCTACTCTACAGGTGGCATTTTAGGATTTCACACGCACTGAGCTTCATTGCCAGCCAGATCATTTGCACTTTTTGGAGTCCTGTTGTCATTTATGCAGGTGTTATACTTCAGTACAGGTTAGTCCTAAGAATTCCCTCACTGTCTCAGTATCCAAAGGCGATGGCCCAGGATCTGAGGGCAGACATGGATGTTGCTGCTCTTTGCCCAGCAAAGGGTTCCAGTGATGTCCTGTCTTTGCACCAACAGGGACAGGTCTATAGGCTGTAACTGCCACAGAGATACCTTAGGTTTTCATGGCCAAAGCTCAGGGAAGGTACTTGGTGGTGTCCAAGAGAGGTTGGAATGCAGCTGCTTGACCTCTGAAATATTTGCTCTGCAAGACTAGGAAGACTGAGAAGGTATAACAAGACATGCCTGCTCACAGGATTCGTAAATGTGTCTTATGGATGAGGAAAGTGAATAAGCTAACTTTATGCTAATTATTGTTGGCATTGAGTTGCCCTTTAAGGCAGACTTAAGCAAGGAGACAGATGCAGGGAAAGACCAAAGTTTCAGGAGTGTGTGAAACCTTCACCTGACCACTTACAGTTGATGACTTACAGCTTTGGCCATGATTATGTGATTTCTTGCTATTATTTCCTAGAATACTCAGAGTTAAACCAACAAAAATAGCTTCTAATCACCTATATTAAAATTAAGAACTACTTAATCACCATTCTCCTATAACTGGTGAAGAAATAGGGCATAATATCCTGAAGAGTTACCAGCCATTACATGTTACTACATTCAATGGGAAAAAATAGACATAAAGCAAAAAAATAATTAGATAATTTATGGTGTATTTGCATGTTGAACTTCCATTAATTCCTGATCTCAAAATCTCAAAATAGATCTCAAAATAGGTAGTGCATATTTCAAACTAGTCATTTTAGGTCTTGAAACGTTTAGCTGATGTGATTTGTATTTGCTTATCAAATGATAAGGTCTGTTTGTGGACAGACATTAACTCAGAGTTAATTACAAAAACAGTTTTTAATGTGGAATAGGAACGTTAATGCACAAAGAAACATCCAGCATGCTTTAATTCACATTTCAGTTTTTCCCATGCTTCTTCATAGAGGAAAATTCTACTTCAAATCCCATTTGTGTCACTTTGAAAAATATGTCTTCACAATTTTTTCATGAAGGAACCTGGTTTGAACAAAGCCAAACACCTTTCCACATGATACGAACTACTTTCTTTTAACTAGTTGGGCATCTTACAGCATGGCTATGAGCTCAGCTATCAGGACATGGTCTTCATTTGCTAGCAGCTTAAGCTTATGCAATTGAATAAATGCAATCCTTGACATTAAGAACATCAAGACAACTTAACCACATACACATTGCTCCACTGATCTTGACTATCTTGTTACTGTTGGAGTCTCCTCATAATTCCTGCTAAAATACATCAGTCTGAAAAGGAGGTGGGATCTGTGTCTGACTTTGCTTTTTGCTAGGGCAAAACTCAGAGCTTCTTTTTGGGAAGAGGTAGGTCAAAGCTTTGTCAGATTCATTTTAGGAATTAAAATGCACAGAATATTAAAATATTCAAATGTCACAGATATTTGAAATTCCTACGCAAGAAAAGGCTCCATTGCTCCTAAGGTAAATATGTTGAATTGTGGGATCAAAGAACTCAGATGCTATAAATCCAATATTCCAGTTGACTAAATTAACCTCTCTGTAGTTCTAGCAACCTTATCAGCTTTAGTGTATATTTTTACCTGAAAAAGAATTTCAACAGATAGACAAGATTACCTCCCCTCCCCACCTCTTTTCTTAAGCAGTCCTCTCATTAGAAACTGACTAGCCTGTTTCACACAAGTGGTCAAGTTTGGTTATCATGATGACGCCTTCTGAATTTAAACCTGCTCTAAAGCAGGAAGCAGGAAGATGATGTTGGAGAATCCATGTATGTGAATGTGATCAACTGTTTTGTTGCCAAAAGCAAATCACATGTGGAGAAAATAGTCAGATAATCAAACAGCTATCTACATCTGTCTTATTTTACCATATTCCAAAACATTTGGTCTGCTATTTTGCATAAATTAGTAGAAACTTTTCAACCAGTCAATTTCTTCTGTTTTTGAATCATAGAATAAAAGCACAGCAAAATTTCCACTGACATTAATTGTGCCACTATTTCCCTTCTGATGTTTCCTATGCACACTCTCAGTTTAATTGCTAGCTAGGTTACCACACACTTCCATGTTGTTCACGAACATATTAAAAACCCAAAAAGTACAGATAAAGCAGCCTTACAGAACACAAATATGCATGTATAAGTGTTTGTATGATGGGTGTGTAATTATGCAGTTGCTATATCTGAGGCAATATCTCTTCAAACTTTAAGATCACGTTGCATGTATTCTGTCTGTCTGAATGACCAAAGCTTGTGCAATTTAACTCCTAACTTGGGTGCAATTCTCAGCAACAACAGTTATGCAAGTGTCTTTTATCAACTTCCTCAGCTTTCTATTTTTCCGTGAAGATTTCAGCTGTGCCATAGGAAACGTGAGATATTTCAAATGTAGGATTTCTGCCAGCTGGTGATTTATTCCATTGATTACATTGTCATGTAATGGGAAGAGGAAAACCATTTTAATTGCTCATATAAACTGCAGTGGTGAGCTGGATTCTTATTTAATACAATAAATTTAGTTGCAGCTTTGTACAAGTTGTCTGATTCACTCCATGCATTACTGCTACAGTACATTATATTCACTTTGGTACCATACCATGTCTTTGTACAACAATGGTGGCCACTAACTTCTGTCTATCTAAATAATTCAAAGGGAGAGAAGCATGTGCAATTTGCTGCTGAGTTATACTCTTTATCTATCACAATTTGATGTCAATTAGATACTTTGCATATTTAAAACAAAAATAAGGATAATTTTTCCATTGTGTTACACAAGTTATGCTTTGTGATGGTTACTTCTTCAGTTCCTCAATTACTTAGATTTTAGTACATTGTAAAATAAGTCTTTTCTAAGCAATATTATTTGGTAATTAGCACGATGCTGATCCACATACAGTATAATAGTATCCTATATTTACTATATTATGCTGATTTCAAAGAACTTGTGACAAGGCTTCTCTGTACATCTAAACACAGATTTTCAGAAAGACATCTGCAAAAGGCTCATTAGGGTTGGGAGCATGAAATTAATGACCAAAAATTTATAAATTTAAGATTCTAAGAGACCAAGATAAGTCACCAAGACCTCTGATCAACATGAGCCAACATAAGTAGGGAAATGACAGACTATCAAATTACCAGACTGTCAGTTCAGCTCTTACATTAATGCTTTTACCCTGATGCTTTTTGCCAGGTAAAATGGTTTAACTGAGGAATAGTCGCTCACTAAGTCATAATGAAAACCTGTACCTGCTTCAGAGTGAAAGCCTCTAAATAGGCCAAGAAAATGTGTGACACAAAAAATAAAAGCTGGAGTAGGCTGGAAAGTTTGGACTCTCTCTCATTCATAACAACCACCTTTGTTCTTACAAAGCAAATGACCTGGGGGTTCAGTTTGGTGCAGGGTAGGGCTTCTGAGTTATCATCAGCTACTGCAGCGCTGGGAGAACTGTGAGGTCTTAGATCTGTTCTGTAAGTTACCCACAGATTTCCTTAAACTCTAGGAGTGTTTTCATGCAGAGCTTTAGATGAAAATTTGCTTCCAGGAAAAGCTCCCATACATGAGAAAGTCAGGAAAGAAGAAAATAGTAGACATTGTGCTTTTGCCAGTTTTTTTTTCTTTTGCAGTTTTCTGTAGACATGCCCTGTCCCATCACTTTTTACTGATACAGAGAAGGGAGTCTAGCAAGCCTGCACCATATACTTAGGTTCTTTTAGAGGAAAAAAAAGAAAGGAAAAAAATATGGAAAAGAAAACAAAAACCCAAAACCTAGAGTATTCTCCTTCTTCTAGGCACCATTCCCGTGGTAAGTGTTGACCCTACAAAAGGCTGGAGTTCTGGAGTCAGGCACTTGCCAACCTAGAAAATGCTTGGTGTCAAATGCCTTTGTTGTTTTTTTTTCTTTTTTTCCCAATCTAAACAAGGCAATTTCCCTCCTTTCCTCTTTGTCTGATACTTTACTGCACATTACATTATTTAGAAAAATGTTAGTGGAGGAACACTCTGTGTGGTCTCATAAAATATTAACAACTCCTGAAAGAAAACTTGAAATCAAGATGCTCTTTCATGCTGGGGTATGTACTCTGTTTTGTTGGCTTTTCTTCTTTCTTTTCCCTTCATGGAATCTGAATTGTTTGGCTGTCTTTCCCTTGATATGAGTTGTTCCTTACATTTATCATATTCCCCTGGAAGAAGAAGAGGACTTCAGGGAACAAATGGTGTGATGCTGATGGTAACCAAGAAGTGACCTGTCTGCTGCACCAGCTTCTGCAGATACTAAACTGAAGTCCTGTGCAGTCATTTATTTTTAGGTTAATGTTGATGAATAAGAAAAGTGAGGGAGGTGAAGGAAATAAAAAGCCAGAACAAGCTGACTTCTCCATTGAACACAGATTTCTGGCAATGACTGATTTACTGTTTTAAAACATATCTGAACAGACAACAACTGGTTGTAATTCTTTTAAGGAATGGGGAAAAAAAAAAAAAAAAAAAAAAGAAAAAGTACCCACCAAGAAAACCTCCATGTAAATTGAAAAGCAGACTGCATGGGCGAAAAATAATCTGACCGAAAACTAAAGGAAAGTAAATCTTCCCATAGTAAAGGCCTATAAATTTAGAGGTGGAAAGCAGTCCTGAGTAAAGAATACTGACATTTAAAGTGAAACATTTGCTGGTAAAGTGGCCGTCGAAAGTGGTTATTGAATGTCTTGTGAGAGAGCAAATTGTGGACTAGAGGTCTTTCTTATATTTTGTAGCAAAGCCAACTTCCATTGATACTACCTCAATGTCAGGCCCTTTCTGCAGCCATTTGTAAAAAGGCTGGTGATGTGAGATTGACGACTTAAATACTTCATCAATCAATGCTTTAGCCAATGTGTTGTTCAGTGATTGGTGGAAAATTCAAGTAATCCATCTTACCCCATCACACTTGTTCTTTATTCTCTTCAGGTATTTTCATTCGCCCCCCCACTTGGTTCATTTTCACTGCAATGTGAAAGATAAGTTAGGCCGGGAGGGAAGGGCCTGCTGCTGTCTTTGAAAACCTAATCATTGCAGTAAAACTCTTCAGTGCAAAGTGCTGGTGAATTAACTGAACTTTTAATGATCCTAGAAGTTGTCCTGGTGTATGTGGACTAGTAAAGTGCAGTGCAAGGCTGCAATTTGTGCCATTCCATCAAATTAAATATGTCAAACATCCTGAATCATTTATATAATCAACAATAAGGCACTTATTTCTGCTGAATTAATCTGCTAAGTAGCTTTAAGGAAAGAAATAGGTATGACACAAAGCTGAACAGTGAGTGTAAAGAAACAAAAAAGGATTTAGGTTATTCATTTTGGCATAATGGAAGGACATCCTTTGCTCAGAGAGAGAATATCCTTTGCTTGTGAGTGAATATTTATGTTGATATCTGGTACTCCTAATTTTAATCTCAATAAGGATTAAAAATCTTAACTGCCTACTTGAAATTTTAGTATATATTATACAGCCAGAGCATTGCCTTCATAGCAATCTAGATGAATAGGCTTTGTTCATCTAGAGTTTGCTCTTGCATTTAACAAAAAATGGTTCTGACATAAAGGAACAACTTCATTTTTTTTTCAAGATACAGGTGATGGTTTTCTTAATATATTATTATGTAGAAAAATATTAAATTAAAAATAAATACTGGTCCAGAGCCCTATGTTTTTAAAGGCTTGAGATGGAAGAGCATTTATGTGTTCCCTTGGTTTCAGGTGTAAGAGTAGATTATTTCTGCTTGCTGGATCTAGTAGAAGTGCTTGCTTTTTGAGTTTTTTCTTTGTTTGTTTGTTGTTTGTTTCTGAGGTTTGTTTAGTGTGTTTGATTTTTTGTTTGTTTGTTGTTGTTGTTTTTTTTTTCAGGAGATAAAAATTAAGTTATCTTTAGGACAGACCTGTCATAAAGCTTTTGATTAGCAGTGAAAAGAGCTTGCAAATGTTTTATAAGACATATATTTGTTTATGTGAAAAAGTAACAGACATCTCAGAACCTGTCATTTTAGTGAGAAATATTAGCACACATTTTTAAAGGACTTTTCACTGGATAATGGCCCTTATGAAGGCAGAGAGCCATAAGCTTCTAAAGTTGGTGTCTGATTTATTCTGAGTTTCATGAATAGTTTTTTGTTGAATGTTATCTTAATCGCATCAGTTTGAATCAGGACTGTAGTCAAAAGGGAGAGAGGAAGTGAACAAGAATCTAAACTACACTGGCTACTGCAGAGGCTGGGCAATCCATTCATTCCTCATTATGCAGTTTTGTCAAAACATAAGAAAGTCTCCAGAGATTAAAGTGAGTTTTATGACACTTTTGTTTCCTTTCTATTAGTTTACTCATTTTCCACTTTCAGGAATTTGGGTCTCCAAGACATTTGAGTATGTCAGCTTGGGATATTCTTAACCTGCAAAATCCCAGACAGAGGCCACAATCTGGGCAAAATAACCTCAGTGTTTGTCTAGAAGCAGAAAAGTAGTAGGAAGAAAGTTTAGGGCTAGGTTATGACCATATATATGTATATATATATCTCCTGATTTAGTTAGTTTTATACAAGACAGACCTAAGCTTACAAAACAAATTCAAGATTTCTGTGCACAGACAGTACATAAAAGAACTAAGAAAAACAAAAGACAGAGAACCAATAAAGAACTACAAAACCAAAAGAGTGTGAGAACTAAGAGGCAAAACTTTTATCTGGATCCATATTAAAATGCTGTACAGACTCAGTCAGTATCCAGCAAGACATTATTGCATTATTAATCATCTTCATTTTTTGAAGGTTTTAGCATTGAAACACCAAATTGCTCTAAAAAGTTCAAAACAAAATAATCAGAATAAGAATTTTAATGACCTGTTGTGACCCATTATCAGGATAGTAACAAAAAAAAGGGCTGAGAAGGAAGTGTCTGCTCTTTCTCCATACATTTCACCTTTCATTGCAAAGCTCCCAATGCAGTGTATTGCTAAATTGATATTCAAGGGACATTTGATAGTATTTCACCTGAATAAAAGCAGATTTCTTTGTGTGCATTTGTGTGTTCACAAATGAGCTGCTTGGTGAATCATTCCTGTCATTAGAAGGTAGATAAACTGCAGGGAGGGAACAAAGTCATCATTTCTACCTCTGTGAAAATGATGGGGGTATTTTAATTATTAAAATGCAATTATGTCCATTATTGATGAGCGTGATACTCAGGACAGCATCAATACAAACTGTCCAGGACACACACTCACTTGGATCTCAGGCTGCTCTGGCTGCAACAGAGTATTGATGCCAGTGTTTGTTTCACTTCTAATTCACATAATGGATGAGGACTTAAATACAATCCATGGCAAATTAGTACCTGGGAGATTGGGTCTATTTATTTATTTATTTAATGTGTTTATTTTTGTTACATGTGGGCCCTTCCATGATACCAAAGTAGGAGACTTTTTGTATTAAGGCAATTAAAGAGCACTAGAATTTGAAACGTAAAAGTTGATTATGTTATCCAGGCTCTAAGAAACTAGCCATGAGAACAAGTGTCAAGTTGCTTTCTAACCCCTGTATTTTACATGTTGCTTCAATTTTTCCCCATAATATATGCATAAACACATATTTGCATGCATGCATTCATTCACATGCCCATGCACTTCTCAATATATATAAAAAAATATACATGATTAATTTCATCTTCCAAAATTGTCTTGCTGCTTGTTTCACACAGTGCTTGCAATTCACAGTAAGGAACTGACAGACACTCTTCGTGTTTTGGCTTTGGGAATGGAGATGTTGTTTAATTCTTTTGGACCTGACCCATGAAGACATGTGCCTCTTAAGCATAACAAGGCTGAGGAAGCTGGAGCTCTTCAGTGTGGTTACAGGCAGGGGCAGAAGGGAAGCTGGTGTCCTCCACTGCCTCTCTCCACTCAGTCACAGAATCACAGAATGGCTGGGGTTGGAAAGGACCTCTGGAGATCATCTGGTCCAACTACCTGCTAAAGCAAGTTCATCCAGAGCAGATCGCACAGGAATGTGTCCAGGCAGGTCCTGAATGTCTCCAGAGAAGGAGACTCTGCAGCCTCGCTGGGCACCCTCAAAGTAAAGAAGTTTCTCCTCACATTCAGGTGCTTCAGTCTGTGCCCATTGCCCCTCATCCTGTTGCTGGGAGTCTCGTCCTGTCCTCTTGACACTCACCCTTGAGATATTTATAAACTTTGATGAGGTCACCTCTCAGCCTTCTCCAGGCTGAACAGGTACAGCTCTCAGTCTCTCTTCATAAGAAAGGTGTTCTAGGCCCCTAATCATCTTCGTAGATAGTCATTGGACTCCCTACAGTAATTCATTATCCCTCTCAAGATGGGGAGCCCAGAACTGGACACAGTACTCCAGATGCGGCCTCACCAGGGTCTGTTGTCCACCAGACCTCCTAAGTTGTTTTCTGCAGTCCTGCTTTCCATCAGGTCCGCCTCTAACCTGTACTGGTGCCTGGGGTTATTCCTCCCTACACTTGCCCTTGTTAAACTTCACTAGGTTCTTCTCTTCTCAGTCCTCCAGACTGTCCAGGTCTCGCTGAATCCCAGAGCTGGTCCTGTCCCTCCCACTCTCAGTTTAAGCATTAATAGCTGGAAAAGAAAGAAACACCCATAAATGTGACTTATCTTATGGGCCCACAGCTCATTATATGGGCATTGCAGTCTTTTGTGGGCATGCAAATGCCTCATGTTTGGATTTCCTGAAAACATTCGTGCCCCATCACCTCTGCCTGACCTAAGAGCTCCTGAGCCTGCCCTGTGATGGGCACTTTGGTGGGCGAGACCAGAGAGTGCCATGGCTTCCAGCCTCTGTTGCTTCGTTTCCATGGGAATCAAAACCTGGGCTTTTAGGGCAGCAAAAGGAGGGATCTCAAGCCACCCTTCCAAAGACACTGTGAGCCACAGGACTTCTCATTTTGTGACAAAGCTTAGCCCTCCTGTTAATAATTTTTTAAAACTGCAACTCCCTCTCCAAGAAATTAGATAGTGATTCATATAGGACCTCAGTGTAGCCACATTAACTCTTATGAAAAAGCAATAAAACAAAGCCCATTTTTCCTCTATCTACACTGCAAGTCTAATACAGGTCTTCCCTTTCATGCTTTCTGCTGAAAATTGAAAGCACCATCTGTACAAAAGCAATGACAAAGGCTGTGTTTGACCAAAACCCTGATGTAGGCAGGTTTTCTTATAGGCAGGTGATTTGGTTAAATGAAAAAAAGCAACTGTGCAAAACAACCAGTACAATACTGTATATCAAGAGTAATTAAAAGCCTTCATTAAAAATGTGACAACCAAATAATTTTATATTAGACAGAGAAACCCCTATTGACATTTGAAAATAATGAATAAACAGAATGTTAATTCACTAGCATTTGCTATTTAGACTTTGAGGCATACTCTTAGCTCTAAAATCTGCTCCTAGGACAGGAAACTCCTGTTGAAGTCAGCTGGAGTTGTTTATGTGTAGTTGGTAGTAAATTTTGGCCCTCAGAGATTTTTTAGAGTTCATTTAAGACAGTACAAGCTAGCATAACCCTCGGTTTAACCCTCTGTCTGAAGACATTGCTCTCACTGGATCCAAACTTCATGGCTACAGAGGATTCTCTTAACGCAGACCATACAGTTCTTACACAACTGAGGTGAAAGTAGCAATGCAGTTGCTGAATTCACTTGCCATATAGGAATCTATTACTGTTGCAGACAGATAAGCTAGACCTGGTTGAATTTTTCCTCTCTGTTATTTCAAAATCTGGTCTCTAGAATTGAACAAAACATCATATAGTTGTTACAGCAGCCTTTCAGGTCCCCTCTCCACGACGGAGGATGTCTGTTGTCACAGACGTAGCAGAGACATGCCATCACACGACAGAGCAGCACAAATGAGGATCAGGGAAGTGCTCCTAAGACTGCAGTAGGAGACGCAGACCTCAGGACTGATGCAGATGTGCAGCAAGTGCATTTTCTGTGCATCTCCCCAATCTCCTTTCCCTAAGGTTTCTCCTCAGATCCCACCTTTGCCCTTGGCTTGCCACCTTCCCCAGCCCAGATCCTTTCCCTTCCTCTTGCAGCCGAGTGGGTACAGCTATGACCAAGCATGAGTCACCAGTGGTTGGATGCTGTGTCTTCTATGCTCTGCTGTGTGGCTGGCTCCTCCAGTGAGCACAGGGAGCAGAGCCAGGGAATGGTAGGGCTGCCTATGAGTGACAAGCGGCTCTCCTGAGCTCTGTGAAACAGCAGGGGAAGAAGTGACAATTCTTAGGAGCTCCAGGACTTCAGGCACAGGTCTATTCCTGGGACAGTTGTTCCTCTGCGTGAAGCTGGATGTTGCACCCATCCTGGCAGAGAGTTAAATAGAAAGCAACAGCAGTACCTGCAGATTAGAAGGATTCTTCATTATTGGTGTAAATTATCAAAATAATGCAGTGTGCAGAAACAGAGTTGCAGTCCCACATTTACACCAGAGCAAGGAGGCCAGCCAACAGTGGGCGGTGTTCAGTTCTGTCTCTCCTCTGTGCTCCTCTCCCTTCAAATGGTGTTTCGTTTTTTCCACCTTCAATCAGCAAGCACTTGAGTACATTTAGTACTATGTGTATTCCTTTACACTTCTCCCTGCCACATATTCAATGAGGAGACGCGCTGTGCTCAGCAGAATGAGAAGCCAGGGAACCAGCCAGACAGGTCTGTGCACAATCAGCAATTGTCACTTTTCCTTGTGAAGCGACAGGGATTTTCCCAACCAGGAAACCCACAGGATTTTTTTTTATTTTCTGTGCTTGGAACACTTAGTTTACCTAAGCCTCCCAAGTCTGATACTTGATGTTGATTAATCATAACTGCTATAAGCATATGTCCATGGTTCACCTGAGCATCAGTGCAGTGCAAAGTGATGCAGCGCTTGGAGCACTGCTGGATACAAAAGGTCCAAAGGGAAAGTGAAGGCTACTTCATGTTTACTCCTTTAGCAGCTCCCTGAGTGGTTTTCCTACTTCAAGTACAGTACAAGGTTTTACACCATGCAAGGGAATAATGATATGCTCACCAAAATCAGTGTTGCGGTTGTAGTGGTAGGGGTTAATACTTTTTTTATAAATGCTCTTGACTTTAGCCTCATTTTAGGCCTAAGAAGGAGCTCTGATTCTCTCTGTGTGGGGTCGAAAATATTAAGAGTTTCTTTTAAATAATTCTTTGGTGCAAAATCATACCTTTTTCATGGTAGCACTTCCATTGGTGTTAATTGCTATACACTTGAAGCAATTCCCAAAATACAATTTTAATGCTCAATTTTTTATACCTTCATCTAATTTCTAATTCCTGCATTTTAACAAGTACTAGACAACAACAGTTTTGCCATTATATTTAACAGTTTTAAACTATTTTTATGACATCCAGCTACATCAAGGTGATAAGTCTACTGGTAAAACAACAATTTAAGTACTGCATTTACAGTCAAAAGCATTTTTTGTCACTCCTAAATTGACAAATTTCAGTTGCTCCTTATTGTTCAAAACAATTTTTAAAATTACACAGTAAGAACATAACAGTATCTGTCACTGTGTAATTAAATCCCTTGAACTGTTTGCTATATATAGAAATACTGTATTATAAAGTGTTAGTTACCGTTAAAAAAATTACCAGTTACATTTATAGTGAAAACCATTAAATTGATTTACAGCAAAACAGTTATTTCACTGTGTTTGTGCATAAAACTGCTAGTAGTGTGACACAAAACATAGTTTTAATTTTGAACTCTGCAAACTTCGGAAAATTATAAACAGGAAGATACAATAAAGCTAATGAACATTTGAAATGCTCATATTCAATAAATGGCTTTACATTTAGAAAATACTTTCACTGGAGAGACAGTTAGCTGGTTTCCAGCACAGTGCAATTCTTTGGCGTAATGAGAAATTCTGAAAATAATTAAGAAGGGTCTGACTCTTCTTGCAAGGGTCCAGCTCAATTATGGGCTGAAATACATCTTAATTTCCAGCTTAATTTCAAGCATATTCCAGTGCGTTGCTGGCTTCGGTCTCATAAATGTGGAAATTAGGTGGTGTATATCCATGTTAAATACACTTACTGCCAGCATGTGTTAATTTTTGTTTTCTTTTGTAACTAATAACGAATACACACATTTCTCACCATTATTTCTTATTTCTGATGTTGTATAGTTTTGGTATTAGTAGTAAATATACAGATATTATTTTAAGGTTCAGTTGAAATGTAAAAGAATTATTTTCCATTTTTATCTATCTCCAATATACTATAATAATCCAGTAGTTCTTTACCAGTTTGCATATACAGCATGCATGGAAACAAAACAAAGGAGTCTGGCATATAAATTTTACCCATAGTAAAATGAAAATAAGTATAATTGAACCAAAATAATACCATAGCAAAGTAAATCCATATCTCCATGCATCATAAGTATTTTGTTTTATTTTAGACGTCTTCACCCCCTAGTAATACATTAGACAATAAAGCATCAACAACTTTTTGGATTTTTTTTTTTCTACCTAGAGCAAGAGACTCCTAAACCTTGTCAGTGAAATCGAGCCCTCGTTATGGTCAAGGGGAAATTCAACTTTACTTCAGCCTGACCTAGAGTGATTTGAAATCTTTATGGTCCCAAAACCCACCATTTTGTGGCTGCTTTTCTATTAAATAAAAACACCAATTAATGTATTAGCAGAAAAGATACATGAATTGGTGGGTGACTGTACATTTGTTTTTAACAGATTTTCTGCCCATTTTCAGAGTGATGACTTCTTGCTTCCTTACAAGTAGGAGAAATGATCTCCCCCTTATCTAGTCAGAATGCAGCAGGACTCAGTATTCACAGCCAGAGTAGCTGAAGGCCTGAGATGATGGAATAATGTGAACAAAGTAAATATTTGGCTGTCTTTATTCAAAAATTGAGAAGCAATGAAGAGGTATTAGTCATGTACCTGCTTTCTAACTTAAAAAGAACATCTTAATTTTTTAGGCATTTGCTTACTCTAAACTCGAACTGGCAGAAGACAATCAAGCTATTTGCTAAATAAAGTTTTTCCCACCAGTCCAACTCATTCACCAGAATGAAAGAAAAACCTTGAGGATTTACTTGCCTCTCTTTTATTTTCATATCTGACATTCATTTTCCTACATAACAATAGATGTCAATTAATAAAATCCTATTAAAGACCAGCCTGTAGACGAAATGTCTACTTGTGAATCATTGGTGTAAAGAGAATGGATGAGGAGGGAAAAAATGCCGCAATTCTGTCTTACATTGGTAATGTAGGTAACAAACTGTTATACACAAGGCACAGACATGCTGAAAGGTATCAGGTCTTTCTCAAACAGAAAAGGCATAGACTGCCCACTGCCCTGGGATGCTGCTGTCCTACAGACAATCTGAGACAAAGGTGAACAATTTATTTGAAATGCAGGTATTTCTCAAAAAAAATGTGGATGCTCTGGGACAGAAAGGGTAATTACAAGAGGAGAAGTAGGGGTTAACAAGACCAATAATGCGGTCTACTTTGGCAATCTCCAGTTTGCAAACCCCAAGTGCTCTTGTGCTTGATTGTTCTAACTGTGGAAAACGGGTTGTGGTTCATGTTGACATTATGTTATCAGCCATTTTCCCTTAAATAGATTATATATACTGTGTTTAGTATATCATGTTCATTAATAAATGAAGCTGGTTTAAGTGTCTGTACTAAGATGGAAAGAAAAATACCACACTCAGTTAGAAGAAAAGATTAGACCCCACAAAACCAGCAAATTATTACTTTCAGCCAAAATTTGGAAAGATTTTTACTAGCTCTAGAATGATGCTGCATTCAGATTTTTAATGAAAATTAAATTATGTCATTTCACTGACTTCAAAACACTGAGACTGGCAGTAGCATAACATCAATGTCAAGAGAGCATGTTGGCCTTGGATTAAATCGTGCCTATTTTAAAGTGTAAAAATTAATAGTGATGCATGAGACAAAGTCAATTTTCTTGTGTAAATCACCTGCTGCAGACATCAGATTGTCACTCAATAAGCAACATATAATTCCCTTTCCCCCACATTTTCTAAATACAAACTATAATTTCACACAATATTTTTACTTTTAGCAAGGGAGGCACCAAGCCTCTGATATTTTCTTTTATTGGACATGCATTTTTTACATAATCTCATCTTTACGGTATGACATGAATCAGTCACTGGCTTAAATGGCATATGTAGTTTCAACAATATAACTCGAAATCACTGTCTCTAACTATATGAAGTATAGAAGGGGTTACATTTCAGCAAGTTTTATCGTATCAATTCATGAGCCTTTTCACACCTTCTTAACTCTTATTTTACTATCAAGTTTTAAACTAGAAATCACTGTGACAACTTAATGACCTTGAGTTTAATGTTTAAGCTGGGACATTACTTAGGTCACAGCATGAATGAAAACAAAAATGTTTTTATAAACTTCCTCCCTTTTGGTGCATGCAGTCTTTCCCTTTCTGTGCCCTGTCTTTGGCAGAAGAAGATTTGTTCTTGCATTCTTGGACTCCATGGCTGTCACCTATAGTGAGAACAGTTAATAAAGTACAGCAGTGATGAGCTCTTCACTAGTTACCCAGATTTGTTGACATGCCACCTCGACGGTCTTGTGATTTCACTCATTAGTTATACAGTAAAAAAATTAAATCCTTTCAAGGACTGCAAATGCCAGCTCTAACAGAAGCACAGCAGCTTCGAAGCAGATCAAAGCTAACTTTTCTGGCTTCTGGTCTCCTTTACAAAATTCCTGATTTCCTTATGTATAAATGAGCACAAAACAGGAAGACACAAGATTGAACAAAAGAATTTAACTTTTTGGTTTCA
The DNA here is from genome assembly GCF_036013475.1 of Columba livia. NCBI lineage: Eukaryota > Metazoa > Chordata > Aves > Columbiformes > Columbidae > Columba > Columba livia. Next base: position 63,045,878 of record NC_088603.1, on the reverse strand, counting down.
GTGAGGGAAAATAAAAGGTGTCTGAACAGCTAAGGTCTATCCCATGCATACCAACAATACGGAGTCCCAGAGTCCCCTGAATTCATAGATTTTTACCTGCATGCATAGTTTTCTTTTGAATATATTTTTAAAATGGTAATTTTGATGAAATCAGGAGCTTTTTATCTCCCTAATACCTGAGTTCTGCAAGAATGCTATGGGTTTAAAATGAGGTTATTCACTATCGTTTTAATTTTTTCTAGCTATGATTCAAGTTGAAGCATCAGTAGCATGGTATCCTCTTCAGACACCAGTGTGTTTACTAGCTTTGGCCCATATTGGTGTGCCTTGGATGATATCTCCCCACAGGCTCCAAGCTGTAGCTGTTTGCTGCTGACCCTTGGCAGAGGATGCCTGGTAGGCCAAGAGGCATCCCTGAGGTCTTGCATATGTCCTCTCACTGAATCTGTGTGAATGGAGGATGCAGGGAAAGGGGCCTGCATAGCATCGCTCCTGAGAAATCACCTCCTGCCACGTTTTCCAAACCCGAGCACAAATGAGGAGGATGCTCCAATCACACTCATTTCTACACATCAATGCCTTTTCCTCTACCTGTGCTGACTAGCTCGTTTTTGATCTTTGTGCATTTTACTTGCAATCTAATATGTCACATAATATTAACAGACATAACTAACTGAGGAGTTGAACCTGGTCTCATTCAAATCAACAGGAATTTGCCTTTGAGTGAAAAGCGGACGGATAAGATGAGGTAGGGTCAGAAGCCACCCAGTTTAAAGAAATTTATCTGGTTTCACTTTAAAAACCACATAAATCTTTCTCTCTTCATATTGGGGACAGACAGCTAGAGGAAGTGAAAAGCATGGCAAGAGAGCTGCAGAGAGCTTGTCATTTGGAAGTAAACAAAAAAAGGGCAGAAGCCCCTCCATTGTAAGTTTTTTCCTATTTCCATCACTTTTTTTTTTTTTTTTTTTTCCCCTGAAAAGTGTAGGAGGGTGAAAAAACAGCCTGTATTCACACAAACATTATTACAAACTTGCACAGTTCAGAAATACCAAACAGACTTTAGCGAGGACCTTCTTGGCCTGTATGCCACCATCATGTAATGGGATACTCATTCATCACATGGCCAAAAACCAGGTGGCTGCAGTTCACGTGCCAGGTGCCCATCATAAGGGTGTACCTCAATTTCAGAGAGGTTACTGTGACAGATACGTCCCCACTGCTGTCACCAGAGGAGGTCCAGGCCGAATCTATGGTCCACCCTTATCATGTGGACGGAAGTGCAACTGCCTTACAATGGGAGAACCTATGTTTTGTGGCATGATGGATGCACATTTGGCCACATGAAGGTGAGGGGAGATCACACATCCCTAAAGGCCACAGTACAGAATGAGCTTCTGAAAATGTTGTCAGATGCAGAACCTAGTCTATCACAGCACCTGTGAGGCTCTTAGTAAAAGACGGGAGAAGCACGAGGATCATTGCCTCCAGCAATCTGCATCCAGCCTGCGGGCTGGCAGGTGGTCACTCTTGGAGTATCAGCTAGAACACTGGGACTAAAAAAAAAAAAAAAAAAGGATAAGAATTGATAAATTGATATCCTATAACAGAAAGAATGAAGGACAGATTTATCTGTTTATGCACCTAATCTACTTCCACAGCACAGTGTTGCCTAGTTTATACTCAAGACAGAAATTTCATAGGAAATGGCGATGTTTTCATTCTTTCTCCTTACTCCCTGCACCTTTCAAAGTGTGCACAGCTTATGGAAGACAAAGTTTATTACTCATATAATATGATAATATTTCTTTTTATATAATACTCTAATTATTTGCATAATAATAATAATTTTATCTTATTCCTCAAAACATCCATCATAGTTTGCTTTCACATCTACCAGTCTTCCAATGACAAAAAGCCAAAACACAGCAGCAGCAAAGATAAAGCACATAATGGGAATGCAGAGGTAGTTTGCCTATTGAGCATTTATGAGTATGTAGTACTTGGCATTTGAAGAATCCTTTGGCACACTATTCATAGAAAAACCCAGACACTTGAGAGATGAAAAACAAAAAATATATTAAAAGACCTGACTTTTCGCTCCAGGCTGGTTTCTGAATGCTGTTCCATTTACACCTGTTTAGTGATTTATTTAATAGCTGTGACTAAAATAATAATATGGAATAACTACAGAAGATTAAACTAAATTTTGTCTTGTAGGTATCAATGGATAACCTCCTCATGAAACAGTAAAAGCACCCCATTTACTATGACATGAATACTAGGGTGATTAGGATAAGATTACTATCACTTTATTGGTTTAATTTTGGCTTTAGAACTTGACTAAAGGTGTAGCCCCTTTTCTGAAACACTCTTCTATTTGCACAAAGTGTATTTATGTCATTGGGCATTTGGCAGTACTGGTGGTCAAGGAACTGTGGAAACTGCTGTTGTCTGTGAAATTCAGCTTCAGAATTTCTTGTCACTTAAAAAAGTTTCAGCCTTGTCACATGTTTTCAAGGCCACTGTGGGACAGCATCAGTACATACTTCTTAAGTCTGCCAGGGGAAGATGCTGATTACTGTAAAAGGGAAATGTTTCCTTGATGTGGGAGTGATGTGGAGGGGAGAGGAAGCCAAGGGTCATGGTTTAGCACTAAAATGGCTGCAATGGCAAGCATTGAGGAACTTCTGGGTGTGACATAGGTATTTATTTTTCTGACAGGACATCTATGATATAACTACACTTTCTTGACATTATTTGAGCTGAAGTTTTTCCTTTCTCTGATTTAATTAGGAATTTATTTCCTAACAATAATTTACAATTTGTTAAAAGGAATACTAAGTAATATAAAAGTAAAATCTGTTTCACTGGGGAGAGTGAATTGTTCATATTCTGTTTCTCCATTTTCTGCCACTACATGTTTTCTGTTTTGTTCACTAAAAGAACAGGGTGGTGGAGCCAAGAAAAGACAAAAGCCCAACCCAAACATAAAAAGGACGTGCTTATTCCTGGCTTTTTTCCCCTCATAAAAATTCATATTAAAACATACAAGTGCTTATGAAGGAAAATAGCTGATCAGCTTTATCCTTATTTTGGTAGATTCAGCTCTAAGGCAGCAGCAATGCATTCCAAAATAATAACTGTTGCCAGTATGTAGGTCTAGTAAGCAATCAAAATACTCAAAAAAAAACAACCCTTTTTATTTATTCCTTGAAACTTGGGCCTTCTCTATCACGCGTATATCCATTGGAGTTGAAATTAGGAAAACTGATCCCACTACAGACCTGACATGAGGGAAGAATTGCCAGTTCAAAGAGAGCACCACAGCACTGGCAGGCAATACCCGAGGTCTGCATCTTTATTTTTTTACTTCTTTGAAAAATCTGTATTATATGTTTTGTAGGACAGGACAAGTCATATTTCATCACCTTAAGTACATATATTGTTTCTTTAATTTTTAAATTTGCTTTATCTGCATCAAATTATTCTATCACATATTACTGGATTTGAACTCTTTGTTTTTAAAGCAACATGTATTTTAGCCTACATTTGCTGAAGAGCAACTCAGCTTGTTCACAAGATAAACTGACGAAATACATTTCACTTCAAAATTCAACCAGGCTGCTTCTTTTCTAAAAAAATAAACAGGAGTCTAAAATCAATCACAGTAGCTCAAAATATGTTTGCAATGCCTAAAGCATTTGAACTTTCTTACTTGCTGACATAGGGACCATTGCTGTTACAGAAATACAAGACCAATACTCCCAAACTGGCAGGAGAGTCCTTTAAAGTTATCTGTGAGCTTTTGGTAAAAGTGGTCCTGTTTCTCCACAGCTGAGACCCAACTCCCAACCGTATTTGTGTGGTAAGAGCATATGGCAGAAATTTTGCAGGTAAAGTGGGCCAGAATGTAGAGAGGATAAAAGAAGGACCATTTCTCTCACCTTTCACAAACAACAGCAGACAGACTGGATTCAGTAGCTTGCAATTCATGTCGTTCCTTCTCACACCACCCTCCAGCTCATAATAAGCAAGTAGCTTAGTGTTTTTTTTGTTTGCTTGTTTGTTTTTTTTTGTTTGTACCTTTTTTTTTTTTTTTTTTTTTTTTTAAATTGGCTAGGATGGCAGGCAAGCTTTACAACCAAAACAATTAATTTCAAGCTGCTGAACTCAATCAGGCTGGTTTGAGAGTGACCCTTTAAATTGAGTGTAGAATTGGGAGATGGAGCTCCCCTTTCCTACTCCAGAGCTGGTGGAGAAACCATCACTTCCTTTTCTAAGTGGCTGCATTAATAGTTGTGCTGTTCTTGCAGACATTATGTGCTAACAAAACTATGTGTGCCTGGTTCTGTAGCAGGTTACCGGGAAAAAACAAAGTGAAGGCCATCTGGCTCCACCAGTTCGTATGCATAATGTCCAGATACTAATGCTTAATGCACTTGTAAACGTAAGTTGTTTCTCTCTCAGGGTCTGATTTTAATTTGAGTAATATACCTGTTAATAATAACATCTAATTACAGTATCCATTAAAAGTTAGTAACATTAATTTAACAGGGAGAAAATCTAATAGAGTTCTTAGAGTGGTATTGGCATTTTTCCATTAAATTAATGTTACAAACTTTTTAAAGGATGTCTTAAATAGGCATCGTTAGTAGTGAGAATATTAAACAAATTAAACTCAGGTCTTTAATATGAGGTGGGAGCCTATTTATGAATCCAAGCAAAGGTGTCTGCTATGCCTTTCAACCCATTTAAAATGTTCAACAGGAAGCATAAGGCTGTGCAAAACTCACAGTACCTAGGTTTCCTTCGAGTAAAGGCTTAAGTGAATGACTTTTTTTTTTTTTTTTACAGTATCTCTTTTTCTGGCCGTGTGGTCCACACATTCCTTACTTGGCTGCTGTTGTTTTTCTTTTCAACAATTATGTTCTGGCCTATTATTTTTCCTCCTTTTTGTTTTGTTTTGTTTTGTTTTGTTTGTTTAAAGAAGTTGATCATGAAACCAAAGGATTAACAATTCCTTCTACTGCTAGGCAAAGGTCTTGATAATTTTGAAACAGACTCACAGGTTTGGCTGAAGAGGGAAATATTGTATCAGGGACGTATAGGTTTTGAAATGTATGTCCTTGTCTAAGTCCATACCTTATCTGCAATAAGGCAGCATATACATTTTAAACATGAGCCTGCTTGCAAGACCAAACCAAACTGCTAAAAGATAAGTTTTTTAAAGATGATTCTTGATTTACAGGCTGACTATAGAGAGAACTTTTTATAATGCAAACATTGGATTACATAGATTATATTCCTCTTGGGGTGAGAATGACAGGAAGAGCTACATATGAGAGAAGTTGGTCCGACATTTAATGTAAGAGGATCAGCAAGGACTGTCTTTATTTTGTGCCTCATGAACAATATAAGATTATAAAATGGTCTGTTGTTAAACACTTCACTACAAACACAATAAAATTTAATAAAGCAGCAGGGAGAGAAAAATAAGCAGAACAGTGCAATGCGGCCAGATTCAGCAAGCTTTAATAATACATATCCTCAAATTTTTAGCCAGCACTTTGCTGCTCCAAGGTTTTCTAAGTGGACGGCAGCAAACACACTGTATTCAGCATAACTAGAATAGATACCAGGACAGGACCTGGACATGAGCAGCTTGTGTTTGACTCCTCCGGGCTTGTGCAGCCTTTCTGATGATATACTCTTAGAAATTTAATAAATCTCTATTTAGAGAGGTCTGATCTAGTGCAAATACTGAAATAGGCATGCATTCAAGCTTACAAGCCTTCACAGCTCATTTTACTGTTCCTTAGGCAAAAGGCTAAACTTGTGAATTGTTTTCACACTTGCCCTGATATACTGGCACCCTTATCTCATTTGCATGTTTGCCTGCAACACTGGATTTCAGCCTGTGGTGCCCAGGGGCTGGGCAAACTGCATGGACTCATTTTGGTCTCCTGTTTGGGCACCAGAAACATGGTGCAATGTGCTACTAGTGAAGTAGTAAAAGAATGGTAAATTAACACATAGTTTGTAATCTCACTGAAGCATGCATGCTGGCCCCATGACGAAAATCTGTCCTACTAGATAAGGGCCTTCTCTAACCTGGTGTGGGCAGGATGGCATGGTCTTTTCCCAGAGTTTGGCTGTGCAGACCCCAGAGCCAGGATGCAAAGTTCCTTGTACCAGTCTCATCAGCCTTCAGGGCTCATTAGCACTACCTGATGGCACATCTGGATTTTGGCCTTTTCCAGGCAGCCCCAGTGTGATCTCCTGCCTACACACAGGGCTGGCACACACTGCTTTCCTGGGGGCTCACAGGTACTTCTTGCTTGGACACTCAGCCCTCAAGATGCAGAGGCAGCTTTGCATCCCCATCCTGAATGAATTTTACTCATGAAGCGCAGCCAAGAAACACAAAAAAACCAAGAAAACAACAGCCACAACAGCTGTTGACTTCAGTATTTATTAATAATAAACACTTGGAGGCAGGAAAGTTGTCTTGGAATTTGAATAACTACTCTTTTGAGTCAAGTTGTTCACATCCCAGACAACAACAGCATTTGACTAGTCCTAATTTAAAATAATAATAATGATAGAAAAGGATTAAGAATAAATAATTTAGAGAAAAATAAGTATGCTATTTAAGGAGCATAAAAATATTACTTTAATGCTGAAATATTACGTATAATAGCCAAGAGAAAAATAGGAACAAAGAAATGCAGGAAAAATAAGGTTTTGATTCATGTCAGTAAGCTGAATGACAAATTGTAACAAACAATGACCTTCCTTTTTTTTTATTTTTTTAAATTTTTAAAATCCTTTGGTATCTATTTAGTCACAATACTGAGCTGAGATGAGAAAAGAGGTTTTGCATTACCCAAATGCTGAAATACTCCACTGTCCAAGCAGTTTAGCAATACTGTTTGAAAGAGGAAAAAGCCTAGTATGCCATTAAGCAGATTGGTTTTCCTCTTTTGTTCCACAATAAGCTGCTGTTAGTTGGGAAAATATACAGCCATTTGTATCATCCTACAACCAGAAGTATAAGCAGCTATAATATAGTATAATGTTATAACCAGTTCAGGGCTACAAGCAGACTGTAGACACATATGTTACCTAAAGCAATGAGATTATTATTATTGTAGTGGCATTAGAACAAACTAATTTATAACATTAAGGCTTTTTTAAACAAGAACATTTTGCTTCTAAGTTTTGTCCTAATATTCCCCAATATATCTTACTTAAAATATATTAATTAAACTAAATCATCAGGTGATTTTTATACTAGTAATTTTAAATAATCAAGACTAAAAAAGAAAAACATGTGAAGTCACAGTAAGGGCTGTTGTTTGCTTTTATACTTCCTTCTGTTATATCCAGACACAAACTAAAAAAGATTCAGAAAGGATACCTCTATGTGCATTTTTACATACCTTTGCATATGGCTTCAACACGCCCATGCGACATAAAAAATAATGGATAAAGTCCCCAAGAGCAACCAACTATACTGTCCTCCCTGATGCAGGTTTTTCACAGTGAAGTAAAGGCATTCTTATGGCACCTCCACAACAGGGACTGGTTCAATCAATAGGGATAAGCTACTGTTAATTAGTCTGATCTACTTTAATAACTTTATTCAGAAGGAAAGAGAGGGGGTAAGGCTAGAGGAAACTTTTCCCTGCTGTCAGTATTATACCCTGCAGAGGGGCCTTATATCAGAGATTCATTGGGAGGAAGTCATGTGGAAACACTTCTGTATTGTTCCCATGAGCATTTGGCTCCTAATTTGCATTAAAATAGTAGGGACTTGACACTGGTTTGGGTCCATACCTGTAAATCTTCTAGTATGAGATGAAAGCATGAAAGTGTGGCACTCAGACAAACTTGCTTCCTTCCAAAGTTGAACGGAAGTGATCTCTAATGCAAATAAGATTAGCCATAGTGTTCAGTGGGCATGGTTTTGGTGTGTTTTTGGTTTTAAAGTTGGAACTTCTCTTACGCAAAATTACACATCAACCTTTGCTATGTACCTAAAGACTTCAGTCAACCCACTCCCTTTGCCAAAAGTCCCGAAACCACCGAACTCCACCACACCACACACACATCCCTCATGTCCTGCAGTAACGTGTCTTAAGAGGAAGAAAGGCAAAGCAACACTCCCACAAACATTTCCATTGAAGGGGCAAATTCTCCAGTTGTGTAACTTGGTGCCCTACTGACTTCCAGAGGATAACTCTCATTTGCTCCATATGAAGTGCTGGCCCAAAATGTTACCGTTAGGAAAGTTTTCAGTTTTCCTGGCTGGATTTATACCTGTATTTTCCTCAGAAATGGAGTCAGTCAGATCAAATCAATTACTCTTTTTCTCTGTTTCTTGTGGTGCAATCTCCATATGTGTTTGTGCATCTTCTATTTCTCCATCTATCTATAATTATACAACTAGAGCTTGGTTTGGAGGGCAATAGCAGTGAACTGTTGTTCAAAGGAGATTGCAAATTGCTTGGAATAGGGAACTGTCTTCTTAATTAGTCTGAAAAATATTATGTACACTTATGGAACTATAGGAATAATAAATAATAATAAAAATAGTTCCTGAGAGTGGTTTCATATCGCCCAAAGGCAAAGGCCCGGCAGCTGTTGGGAAGATGATGATTCCCAGCAGTAAATATGAGTAGATAAAGCATTTGCTCCAGGAAGGATCTTGTCAAACTGCAGACTCCTTCCCAACCTGATACCTGACAGTGCATCTACTTCAGGTAAATTCACTGGAGATATTTTCTCTGATAGGGTATAAAGTTCACCCTGCTTCTAAATGACAAGGTAAAAAGTGAGAATAATGTAATTTCCTGGGCTGAGCTGAGCAGCCTGCTGCAGAAGTATCCTTGGTCTAACCTTTATAATTTTTTTTTTTTTTTTTTTTAAAAAAGAAAAGAAAAGAAAAGAAAAGAAAAGAAAAGAAAAGAAAAGAAAAGAAAAAAAGGGAGAAAGAGTGCAAAGGCAATCCAGCGAGACTGCTCTTAAGGCCCAGCAATACAGTGACAGCCCCTTTGGAAACCGCAGTGCAAGCAGGCTGACAGATTCATCAGGTACAGTGTGGCCATACTGCAAGTCTGCCTCACTGAAATGTTTTTAAGCTTTTTTACAGCTGCTTAACCTAGGGGAGAAAAGGAGGGGCCAGAGAGAGGCTGGGAATTTTGCTATCAGAGACTGCAACACTCCATTCTCCCAGGAGAATACTCCAGGAGTCCGATCTGTTTAGTAATGCAAGAGATAGCCTGCCTATTAAGGCCAAACAAAGGCTATAGAAAAAAAATAACCTGCCTGAATATAGCTTATTTGGTGGAATTTACACATTTCTGTAAATGAATTAAATTGCTAGATACTGAGGTGATGTATCTCAGTAAAATCCATTCGTTGGAAACCAGCAACAAACATAAACTTAGAACCAAATCCTGCAGACCTTATTTAGTGATTACTTAGGCGAAGCTCCTAACAACTTAAATGGAAGTTTTGTCTTGAGTAAAAACTATTAGATTTGGTTCACCATGAGATGGTAAAAGCCATCATCCAAATATGTCTTCACAGTTTCTTTGTTTTTCTGTTCTATCTGGAAGAATTCCACGAACACTTAAACAGAAAACCAAAAATCAAACGCAAACAAAACACAAAACCTTTTTTCAACTGAGGTAAATTCATGTAGGATACCTTAGGCCATCACATCCATCTCTGACAACCCATGTATTTTAGATGAAGTTCAAGGTCTGTGGTTTGAGATAGCAAATCTTCCTTCAGCTTTAGCAAGGACCGGAATTTTACCCCTATATCTGAAGTAGATTAGAGGAATGGCTGGTTAGTCTCCAAAGTGAGGGGAGCAGGAAAGGTTGCAGTGAGCTTTGTTCTGATCCTCTGATGCTACAAGGCTCTCATGTTGGTGGAACAAAACAGAACAATTTTTGCCAGCTCAAAGGTATCCATCTCTGAGCTCTCATAGACTGTTGCCTGCATTGCCTTTTCATAGAATCATTGAATGTCCTGAATTGGAAGGGACCCACAAGGGTCATCAAGTCCAGCTCCTGTCCTTGCATATGATAACCCCACAGTTCACACCATGTGTCTGAGGGTGTTGTCCAGTCTCTTCTTGAACACTATCAGGCTTGGGGAGTGCTTCCCTGGGGAGCCTGTTGTAGTGCTCCACCACCCTCTGGGTGAGGAACCTTTTCCTAATGTCCAATCTAAACCTCTCCTTGCACATCTTCCTGCCATTGCCTCGGGTTCTGTCACAAGACCATGCTCCCTAGATGCAAAGTCTTATTCACCTGTGGTTTAGAGACATCGTAGGTCATCCACCTGTTTGCATGGATTCAAACATGAGTTTTACCTGAAGAAAGTGTAAGCTGGACACGCCTGCATGTCTGCCTGCCCGAGATTCATCAAAAAAGTAAAAAAGAGAAAGTATTGTAAGAGTCAAGATCTAGAGGATGCAAAGTACACTCAAAGAAATAAGAGGCTATGTTATTTTGCAATAGATGCCATGACCAGTATTATTATCCTTGCTGGAAAGAGTTTTTAACTGTTGAACAAGAAGAGGAACAAGTGGCTGAAGATGGAAACCTGGGACAGAGACAAGAGTTTCTAAAACTCTGGCTTTCTTGATGGGGTAAAAAATCTTTCATGTGAGATGAATCTTTGGTCAAAAGTACTTTAGCTTTAGGCAGGTAGTTTGTATATATTTGCTGCAGAACCCCAGCACTTCGATGCAAAATTCTAGAAAAATGCAAGAAATGAGATGTAAAAATTCCAAAGCCACTGTGAGGCATGTTATTTCTTCAAGTTGCTATAGGCTGCTAAAGACTGAATTCTAATACTAAAATTTAGATCCATATAGCTGTACTGAGATATAGCTAAAACAGTAATTAATACAGTTCTCATGCTTATTATTTTGACTGCAGCATTTTCTGTATGGAAAACACTAATTGTTTGTCTGTGCTTATATTAATACAGCAAAAAAGTACTGTCAGTATCACTGTCATTGTTAAGGAATAATTTCTGACAGCAGTTTCTGTGGGGTATTTTGGGAGGTAAACAATACCCTGGCAATAAATTGATTTCCTTTAATAATAATAATAATAATAATAATAATAATAATAATAATAATAATAATAATAATAATAATAATAAAGAATCAATAGGATAGCCTGATTAAAGTCATAAAAGCAATAACTATAAGATATTACTGGTAAAGAGAAGAACCAGCAGCCTCACTGGAGACTAAGAGTGAAGTACAGATTTTTGCTTTTTTAATACTCAGGAACACATTTATAAAGTTCAGCGAGCTAAATCAAGACAAACCAAGATGCTTGGTGACTGCACTGTGAAATTCAGCATATTTAGAGCTCCTTTACCAAAGAATAATTCCTCCTTTGTCTCGACAGTAAAAAAGAAAACAGAGAAGCAAAATAGATTTCTGAATCAATATTAGAAACCAGTGGTATGGGTATAAAAAGCTAAAGTGGTACCTACTTGTTACCAAGATCTTATACTCAATGATGTTTATATTTTATTTTCTGAACCGTCAAGTTATTGTCATGCATTTGTTGAATAATCAAGAACATAGATGCTTGGCTCTTTGTAGTCATATTGAAACAATGCCCCCATCCACACATTGCCTCAAATATTACACATTTTACACATTCTATGCACTAATCCCTCCATATTTTAACGCTTTGTCTTTCTAACAGAAAGGAAATGCAGGTTACTTAAGTCAGATAAACGTTTCTAGGTTTTTATATAGGAAAATACGTACTTTTTGCATTATTTGTGATTGTAAGCAAAATTCATTGAAGTTACCATTTGTTTAATCTTGACACAGGCTTCCCAGTCAACCTCAGTCAACTGAGACTGATTTTTACAAAAAATAATAGTGAACGCAGACAATTCTGCAACAATCATAATTTTCCTTCTCTACAAGTGTATAGACTGAAGTGTTCTGTTAAGCAGTCTCAGAAAGGTCATTGAGGGCAGAGGATGATATAAACAGTCATATAAAACCATGGCAAATCAATCATAATTAACACTCGGAGGTACTTCCTGCATACAAAGTCCCCAGAGGGAAAGGTCGTTGGGAGGGATCATTGGAGAATGTGCAGATATGGGAGCAAACAGGTTTCCTCACTCCAGGCCTTCCTTTTGGTAGATGAGCTCCTCCCCTTGCTTTCAGTGCCCCTCAGTGCTGGAGTATCTTCGAGTGCTGTGGGGAAGGGAGCAGGGCATGGCAGGTGAAACATTCCACATCCACTGATCTGCGCAAGTCTTCAGATTGCTGTCATCTCAAAACACATGCTCAAGACAACCAAACAGCCAGTTAACACCCTGTTTCCTTCTCTTACAAAGTCACAGATGTGTTGTTTCAAGACATGATGGATATTAAAGGCTAGAACCCCACCTGACAAGTGTATGACACTGAGAATTTTAGGCTTAGGCTCTGAGAGATGAACAGAAATGGGAAGCAGGATCCTCCATGCCTGTTAAGATCTTGGTTGCAGCACCATGCTCCAGAGATAGCTTATGTCCTAGTGGAGGCTTCAGTCCTTCGGGAGGACCCCAGGTGCACACCAGTGATGGGAATTACCATGGCTCAATATCAAGTGCTGCAGGAACTCACTTTTAAGTTTCTATGCAATTAGTCAAAAGAATCAACTAACTGCTTGAGCCCATTCAGTGAGACAGGTGTGGGGAATCCCACCTTGCAAATCCAAGAGAGTTCAGGTCTGAGGCAGAACTGAGAAGGTGCATGGATAGGCAGACCTTCAGAAAAAAAATTTGGAAGTACTTAATGCACATGAGCAACTATAAAGAGCAGTTGGACACCTACATTCCTTCTCAAGGCCCTTCCTACCTCTCCCCATATTCTGCAGGCTGCTATGACTATAATCTACGAAAGCCACCCTGGAGCTACTTGGAAAGTCAAAGTGTTTTAAATAATATCTCTTAAGTATTTAGGCACAGAAGCTGAGAGGTCTAGGCATTTATTGACCACCAAAATCTATAGTTTTGAAGCTTCTACAGCAGGCATCTAAGCCAGTCTTTTCTTAATTCACCTGTTAATGTCTTCATCTGAAATAGTAAGAACTGCAGGACCAAGAACTGAATCTCCCTCTCTCAGACTTTCTGTAGAGAGATTTATCTAAATTAAGAAGACACCTCTTCTGTTCTGTCAGATCTGGCTCAGCAAACATGATACAGTCTTCCAGACTAAGCCCTGTGGTGAAATGTTCATTTTGTGCATCTTCTTGGGTCTCACATGACAGTGAAACATGCACATACCCAGAGCTATCATGAGTTAGGTGTACCCAGAAACAGATTCTGGCCTGTGTTTGTGGCATCCCCAAGGTCATGTGGCCGTTACACATGTGCAACCCAAATGCCTGAAAAATTAACAGTTGAATACATGATGGATCTTCAATGCAGATCATTGATGAAGATTTATCGCAGGGCCAAACCACTGACTTGATCCGTGAGATTAAATCAACAATTGCCATGTAGATTAGACATGAAAGAAAAGTACAGCATAGACAATGCAACAGGGATACTTTTAAAGTTGTGATCACAATATGTCAATTACTTAAAGCTTCTTTTACAGAACATTTTTTTTTTTTTTTTCTGAACTAAGCACTTAAACCCCGAACAGATGATAAATTATGTGCTATCATTAAAAGAGACAGAAGTCCAGGGTCCTATTGCAATAGATGCCCACCATACACTTACTGACAATTAGTCTGTGTCTACTTCATCTGACTGTCCTGACTATTTAAATGCCAGTGACCAGTCTGGTAGTAACAGCATCTGAGCACACACCACTGCTACAGCCCTTAACCTTCACCCTCCTCAACTCAAACCTTGAATGGAATTAAATCCACCAGGATCCATACCAAAGCAGTGGACATAGCATGCATCCTCTTGACCAGGACTGCTGGGTTTTCACCTTAATTCATGGAAAAGTAGTGAGGAAAATAGTCATTATATTGCAGAAGAAAATAACAGCTGTGCCAATGGAAAGCTGGAGTTCCCTCTTCAACAGACGATGATGGCTGGCACCACTTCCTAACTGTGGATTTCCAAGAACTATTTCAATGTCCTCAGTCTGATCATAGACTGAAACAAGGCACTTTGCTTAAGCAAAATTTACACTGAATATCATTAGTTTTAAACAGCTTACAGAAATAAGGCAGGGTAGCAAACAAAGATAAGTGTTTGACACAACGGAGCTAACATTCTTCACATAACAGTTATCATACTATATGCTGCCGATTCTGTTGGGACTTCCTTCTGTGAGCTTCACATGGAACTCAGTGATCGCACTTAGTGTATCTCACAAATGTAGCCTAGCTCCACTTAGATTCTGAACAAAAATGCACTTACTATCTAAAAACCCAATGCATGCATAACCAATTTAAATGCAATTTAAATACTATTATGGGGGTGAAGCATAATTAATTTTAAAATCATATTTAAGTGTTTTTTAGTTTGTGATCTCTTGCCTCATTTAACGTGAAGAGAACATCACTAAATCATTTACTCTGCACATAGGGGAGGCTTACTTTCCGCTCAAGTGTTTAGCATTTTTATTCCTTTTTGTTTCATTTTTTAAACCAGAAGGTTTTCCACTGTTGCTGTGAATACATCATAAACTGTTTAAAAACCCCTGTTCACAAAAGAATCCTGCAGGAATGCTGAAGCTCTGACTCACTTCAATTTAGCAGCTTTGTCAAATTTCTCTAGCTTGAAACATGATGAAACAAATTAGTGACAAACATTCAGTGTTCTGCTCTTATAGTGCCTATAAACATTTTGGTTTATACACATAACAGCAAATCTCAGGCAGCTGAAATAAATCTAGCCAGTGACATTTTTCCAGTGGTGAATGGTAACAGATCATGATGCATGACAGTCTCACGTATATGACGATTTAGCATTGCAACACAGACACGTAAGTGGAATTAGCAGCTGTAAACAAGTAGGAGTTGAAAGTTTATTATTACATAGCTAAAGCCTTAACACTCATTTATTAGCCAGTGGGTACCATACTCAAGTGTGTACCATAGCACTACACAGTACTTCAGCTCTGCTAAAAAGCACATAAGTGTGTATACAACTTGCCATCTGAGTTAGCATTCAATTATGATGGAATTAAAGCACAAACATTAAGATTTTCTTAGCAGAAGATAAGCACTTTTCTGGTTTGGGTCCTCAGGGTACTCCTTCCCTGCAGTTAAAAAGCATGAGACAGATTAAACAACACTGTACATGGCCAGCAGTTGCTAGTTTTTGTTGTAGTTCACCTCTCTCTCAAAGTTTACCACATATGGGGGTTGTCATTAAAACATTTACATTTATCATCAGAAAGAGAAAAAAGTGTAGAATTTTCTCATACTTGGAGTTCACCCACCAGAAGGAGGGCCCCATAGGGCACAGACTGTCTCTTTAGGTGCATATAGATGATATAACATAGTGATGGAGAGGGATGCTTGTGCCAATGCTCAACAAGGTTCTTCTCAGGTAGGTAAATTAGTCTAGAAAAAATGCCATTCAAATGGAGTTATATCTGATATCCTACTTTGCATTGTGCAATGCAGCAGATATGATTCAATATATGGTTATACAGTGGCTAGCACAAAGAAGCCAAGCAAGCTCCATTTGCAATGATAATGCAAATGATAACAGGATCTCAGAGATAAGGATACTGTGTTTTTTTTTTGCATGGTACACACTCAAAGCAATGCCTCAAGAAACGGTTCCACTACTTGAGCCCAGAGCATTCACTTGAAGTGGTTTCTAAAGTAACAAACGTTTTTTTGTTTGTTGGTTTGGTTTTTTGTTTGTTTGTTTTTTGGTGGTTTTGGTTTTGTTTGTTTGTTTGTTGTTTTGTTTGTCTGTTTGTTTGTTTCCCCAGCACAATTCAACCTTATTCTGCCTAATAGGACACAGACCTCGTGGGCAGACTCAGCTTGCACCCATCCTTGTGTGTTCCTCAGCTTGTGAGGAATGAAGGAGGGTGGTGAGAAGGATCTTACCACTATAGGTCCTACCTGGCAGCAGCATTTGCCTATACTCATATGGCGTACCCCTACAGGTGTGACAATACAAACTTCTCATTAAATATGCCATTGTACATAAAAGATTAAAAAAAATCACCAACATCCCCCAGCTATGCAGACAACCCCCCCAACACTCATTCTTTTCAGAGGTTTTCTGCACTGCAGCACAGAAGACAAGATTTATTGCCTAAAAAATTTTGGAGACAGACCATTTCATTTGTTTGTAACAAATATCTTACTGGGAATATTAATGACAATTCAAAGATGCTGTCTTAAACTGATAGTACAAAATTAGATATCCAAGATCCTCGTGCACAGGCACAAAAGTCTGCAGATGTGGGCAATCTACTGTCTGTTTGCAGATATTGCTTTGTGCAATACATATGCAACACTGAAGAAAACTCTTTGAAAATAAAGTCATCAACAAACATACTAAGCATTGACCCTGCCCCAGTTCAGTATTTCAGCACATTTCTACTGGCTTCAATAGAACAAGGATTCCCTCCATGGTATCCCTCAAGAGCATTCACTACGTTCAGTGAATTGTCTTATTCATACTCTCTCTAAAAAAAGCACACGTGAATTAGAAGTGATATGAAGGATTTTAAACTCTACTTTATGCTGCTCTGACCTATGTCCCTACCATTTCATTCAGTGAGTAGATTTAAACTCAGCACTTGGGTCAAACTGCCAAAGAAAGTCTTGCCGCTGCAGGAAGCAGAGCCGATAACTCATGAGGCAGCCCTCTTTCCTCCCAGCAGGTCTGAGTGACAGGGCTGCAGAAGTTTGCTATTTTCCAGATGAAATCCAAGTTTAAAGAAGATTCACTCCTAAGGCCCTTGCAGAATGCTCATGAGTGTTAATCCCGGTGTCCTGGCCAAACTCCAGCCTGCTTGATTACATTGTGCCTGTTGAAATTCTCTGTAGTCTCAATTGGATAAGTCACCCTTCCAGCTCCTAAAAACTATTGTGGAATGTTGTCAATGCATTTCACTGGGAATGGTACATTTCACTAGTGTTTAAAATTTCATCTGTATTACCAGAGAGCAAATACTTGGAGAAGTGCAGGATGACCGGAGAAATTGAAGATTTTTTTCAGAATGCTATTTTAAGCAGGATACGTAGCACCTTTTCCATGGGCCTCTATATTTATTCAGGCTGAGGTTACAAGTTTGATTGCAACACTGCATAGCCTTTTTTAAGAAATCTGCAATTACCAATACCACCAGATACCCACTTCTGCTCACTGGCGTCACTGGACCACACTGCTCTGTAACATGGCGAAGTAGATCATCTGCCCAAAAAGAGATGATTTCCTCTTCTGTAGATTGTTAATTGGGCAAGGATTGAGTCAGCAATTGTGCTGGCACAACACATGGGTAATTATTGTACTTATTAGATAGAGGATGCTTAAATCATCCTTGCTACAGGACAAACACCTCCTAACTTGGCTCAGTGTACTAGAAAGAGGAAAGGCTGATCCTCCAATGAGGACACCTGTGAGAAGCAGTAATCTTGCAGAAAGGATAGATTTTGGTCACATAATTGAGCAAAATAATAAAGAATTTACCATTTCAATGCTTTCTGAATATTGGTTTTAAAGATATGGATAAAATACATGGACTCAGTCAATGACATTTTTACAAGCTGGAGTCTGTCCTTGCCCTGGCGTGGAACAGTGACAATGTGAAGATGTTTTCACTCCTGACAAGGGTATGAAGTCTGGTGACTTATATAATTCTGGAGACAATATCTAACCTTCATAATTAAACTGGTGATAGCACAAATGCTTGCAATAGCCAGCACTTGTTGCCTTCACAGGCCTGGACTGAATTCAGACCATAGAAATTACAAAGACCATGTGAACATCCTCGTGGCCTGTATTGAGTCAGTGGCTTGCAGCTCAATGCAACAACCATTAGCATTTTTATTTACAAATCATCATATGGTTTGGGCCTTTGGGCCATGACTACCTAAAAGACAATTTTTTTTTTTTTCAACATCAGATGCCCACAAATACAAGGTCTAATTCAAACACGATCTTGTTATACTGGACTTCATGACAAGCATAATAAACTGTCATCCATCTCAGTAACTACATGCAGAATTTTATAGCATAGAAGTTACTTGCTTTGCAACACTGCATATTTTTGGAGACTTATATGTGAATTTATTACATCTTCCATGCAGTAATACCCTGATTTGGAGGACTGTGTTATATTTTTATATATCAGAGAATATTAGCCCCTTTCTGAATTAGTTTTAGATGTTAAATAGTCTCAAGAATTCATTCTCTGCTCATTCCTTTTCAGTTCAAGAACAATTATCCAAACTGATCATACCACAAACACACTCATTAAAAGAGTTCAACATTTATGACGCATAATGTCAAGTAAGGTCATAATTTAATGGAAGTTGATACATCATAAATTAAGAAGCCAAGAAAATAAACTCCTGAAGGCCAAGGAAAGCATATATTATAGAAATAGTCTGTAGTGATCTACACACAAAATCCATTACTGTTCAAGAGTATATGTGGATGCAAGTATAACTGTAAACTAGAAGTACATGTGGTACTTCAGAAGGGAGTTTTGCCAAAGCTGAAAGCAGCTAGAAGTGAAATAGAGTGAGAAGGGAAAAACAGATTTGTAATGACACTATAACTAGAAATTGTTTGATTATGCAACACTGGGCTTTTCAATCTGTACAATACTGTAATCTTGCAGGAAGTCTGCTTCATTTAAAATTATCCCATCAAACAAAAGGTGAAAAAGTAACATTTTAAAATATACTAGAAATGGGGGAAGGGACAAGAAAGAAAGTGAGGAAGTCAGGCAGTAATGGCAGCACAGCATTTCGATATTATATAGCATCCAGCAGTGAAATACACTGTTGTAGTTGTTGTAGATGGGAATTTTTCCAATCTGAGTGCAGAAAAGACAGAATTACAGATTGCAAATGTATATGCTTCTGTTTTTTTTAAAAGAAAAGTAGTGGTATCGTAATATGTTATAAAATAAACCAATATTTTATGTTCTCCTTTTTATAAGAATGTTAACAAGTTCTAACTAGAAGAAAATATTTTAAATTTAGAGATTCTGCACAAATTTCATCCAAAAGCCTCATAAGAATTGCCTAAGGAATATAGGAACTACTAGTAAGGACTTAGTACATTTTGGACGATGGGGGAGCAAGATAATCTTATCAGGTTATTTTGTTTTGTTTTGTTTTGTTTTGTTTGTTTGTTTGCTTTTAATTAAACTGGGAAGAAAAACAACCTGAAATACTGAAAAAAAAAAAAATCTGGAGATCATATTAGACAATAATTGGTCATAATAGAGATATTATCTGTTCAGCTGCATGACCCCAATGGCAAATGCAAATCCTCAATGTAAAACAGAGAGGAAGGGAGAGGTGGAAAAAGCTAGGCTTTAAACACAAGTAGGCAAGGGACATTACTTATGTTTTGGCAGGCTATTACCAGCATATTCTGCTAAATCCACTTCAAAAGTACGCTGATCAATCTGAAAAGATTCAGAAAGAGTCATAAAAATTACTTAAGAGCTGGAAAACAAATTCAGGCTGTTTCACGAGGATTTTAAACAAGAAGGATGGTTAAATAATAAAATATCCATAATCCCGGTGATGCAAGTGGGCCTTTGAATCTTCCATCAACTCAAATTGCAAGCAGTTCCCTAAATTAGTATCAGGTTAATTGTTGGCACAGAAGCTACTTCTGTGATGTGCTGAATACAGATGGATTACCCTTCACAGCCAGCTGGCACACTTGGTGCAGGGAGATACAGTGCTCAAGTCAGAAGAGACAGATGAAATTCACCCACACCATTACTTTAATTTCCACATGTAACCAATGACATTAGCTTTCTTCCAAGAATAAGGCTGTTACGCAGGGATCTTGTCCTTCTGGCTTGCTTAGGGGCTGGGTTTCTTTTGGTGGGATGAGGGAGTGAAATGAGGAGCAAGAGAGAAGTTGTACACGTGACATCTGTGCTAATTATCTCACCCAATTCTGTATACATGTGTGGGTTAAACATCTATATACACACAATCTCTATAGACTGAGCTGGTTTTGCATTCAGGCACACCATATTAAAATGCATATGAAAGTGTAGATTACGTGTCTTCTATAACAATCTGTTTTACTCTTAGTCATAAGATGTGATCTCTCAGAAGTAAAGCCTCTGCAAAATTAAGAGTGAAACGTATGCTGCTAGTGAAATGCTTTTTTGTGTAAACATATGTTTTCACTCATTGGGAGGTAAGAGATCATTTTCAAACATTAAATTTGGGAAAATAAATCTCAGTAAATTTAGGGATTTTCTTAAATACATGCATTTTTCTTAGCTTGCAAGCTAAGTGTATTTATGTGGGTAATCACTCAGCAAATTCTGATTATATGGATTTCACTGTCAGTGTTCTGAAATTTGCAGGTGAGATATTATTCACATCACAGGGAATGTGATATTCACATATGAAGGGTTTTGTTTCCTTTTTTAACCTTTTCCATATCACAACAATTGTTTGAGAAAACAGATTTTTTTAAAAAGCATTAATTACATAAGAACTGCTTTAAAATTTCCCAGTTTCCTCCCTTTTTATTTCCAGGTGGGGGCAGGAACTGATAGCCTTGTTTTATTTAATCCGCTGGGTGTGAAGTTGCAGAAAATGAAACTTTTGCCCTGTTCTGAGTAATTATTTGCCACCTCAACCCTGTTGAGTCAGGTTACAGTGTGGAATACCCATTTCTCAGGAAACCCCCATTCCTCCCTCAAAAGGGGCCACTCACTGAAAATCCATTCACAGTCTGCTACAAAAGCTTTTCTGCTTTTCTTCTTCACAATAATATATATTTTACCCTTCTGAGATGAAAAGACGGAGGGGCTCAAGCTAAGAAAAGTTGACCAGGAGGCTGGTGACAGCAGTCACTTGAGATCCTTTCAGAGATGCTCTCAAGCATAAATATTTAATCTCCTTCGTTCCCCCTAGTGTGAATAATTTTTTCCCCTTCAAGTATCAAAACAAAGTTATTGAAATGCATATAACCCTGATATTTGATCCATGCCCTCTAAGGGTCAAATATGCACTGACCAAGCTCTTAAAGCCTTGCAGAACTTTCAGGTGGTCACTTTGCGCACACCAGCTCATCAATCAAGCAATAATCAGCAGGACAAATGGGGGAAGATGCTGGTACAGACTACTTAAAAGGCTTGAGCAATTGGTCCACTTCAAGAGTCCCCTTTACATAGGTTCAGCCTTTAGCCCTCCATGTTTGAAGGGAATTAAACACACTTGTTAATTTCAATAGTTTATCCTCACATCTGTTTGCATTAGCAAACAAAACTGTTCCTGCTTCAGCATCCCTGTTATAACATTAGGATCACTTCTTTGGAATTAAAAAGTGCCCTGAAAGCACTTTAGCAATTTCAGTTTCTGTTTAAGGGATGCCACATGTCCAATCCCCCCCGCCTCATCTGGTCTTTGTGATAACTGACTTGCTAGAAGCTGAAGACAGAGAAAGACACATTTATCCTAACTAACTTGCCCATCACAGAAACAGATTATAATAAAGCTCATTGAGTTCATTCCCCCAAATAAAAAACATTGGTGTACACATATCTTAAACTTCACTAGTACTTATTTTCTTGGACTGTTGGTTGGCCATGTTGATGACAAGCTCGTAGCAGTTCTGAAATGCTGATCACATCTGTTTGTCAAGTAATATGCAGTGATTATTCTTAGCTTTGCAATAGAAGGGGATGAATTGGTTGGCAGCACAATGTATGAAATCATTCTGTCTCTCACCAAGGAACAAGTAAAACTGACAACCTCCTCCACTCCCAGTATGTCATAATTAGAAATTAGAGCTGCATCAAACTGTTTGCTACAGCTGTAAACTCTGGCAAAAGAAAAAAAAACCTCAAAAACTATCTGTCGTTTACTTAATAGGCTTCCTATTTGCTGTGAACATGCTGAAATTAGGGAAGGGGCTTTGGAGCAGACACAGAGAGAATGACATTTCAGAGAATTTCTGGAGGTTAAAAAACTGCTTTAAAGTCTGTTTCTTTCTCTCCTTCTTTTACTATATTTAAGAGTGAAATTCAAAAAGTGTTTGAATTCTCAAAATTTAGAAATGAAGATGGGGTGGACTCTCCTAAGGCTGAAAGCATACAATGAATGTGTAACTGAAAAATGCAATCCAGGAAAAAGTAAAACAAAAACAATCAGAAGATTCAAACACCAGATCTAAGCTGAACTTTGGAAATACATTTCCTTCTGAAATTAAATTATTATATTCTGTGTGAGTGTTGGGTTTTTGAGTTTTTTTGAAGGAAATCAGAAAAGAAAAAAAAAAAAAGTGTGTTTTCCTTTGAAATGCCATTGACAGAGAAAAGAAAGTTAAGCAGATACCCCATTAAATACAAAACAAGAAATAATAATGTGAAAATGGAAAATCAGAAGACATTCAAGCCACAGAGCTGCCAACCCAGCTTCCTCAACTGACATGAGGTTCAACCCAAAAATAAGAAAACAGCATGGTTTGAGAGCTTCTTTTTTTTTTTTCTTTTTCTTTGTCTTTTGAGCTTGGGCCTAGATTTTTCTTTATTGTCAATGCTCAAAGTCTGTACAGTCCATAGGCACTGCCACAGTGTGATCACCCATCTGGAGGTGTTGATGTTCTGCACTTGAAGCAACTGTAGTTGGTGAGATGAATGTGTACTTACGAGATGGCCTAAAAGGCCTTGACACACAGGTGTCTTGTCTTACCTAAGTAAATTAATGAGTGGCAAGGAAAATTTACTTATTTAAAGGATATAGTGATCTTAATTGCTGTTTATGACCCCAAAACTCTACACTTTTGCTTACCTGGAGTATTTCTGTTGTTTAGAAGTGTGTTGGTTAGGACCTGAGTGCAAGAAAGAGTAAGCTGTAACACCAACAATACAACCATGGTTGAAGCAATTTTGCAAGAGAGTGATTTCTGTAGCTCTTAAGATTTAGCAGGATTAATGAAAAGGTAGTGTACAAAAAGTATGAAAGTTGTGAAGAGAGTAGGTTATTAAAATTTTCCCTAGTGCAAATATTTATTTCTTTTGTCATCAAGCTTTCATGATCTGATATCCCTATTAAAGAAAAGCAAGACAACAACCTGAAGTGCTCACAGAACACTGAATTTAGTAATCAAGAGTATTAACCTATATCTGCATTTCCACTAAAGCTACCTGAAATCTGGCACCAACAAGTAAAAGTAACAATTTTTTGACAGGCCCCTTTTTAGGAGGGCTAAGACTTTGCTAAGCCAGTCTGAGCCTACAAAGTGGTGCCTCACAAGCTGAATAAACTACCGGAAAAATATTCGATCATAACTGCTAAATGTAACAGGTGACCTTACAGGCACAGGATGAGGTGGCAGGCATATGAAATTAGTGTCACTGTCAAGCTGTTTGTAATCCAAGCCTTCCACCTGGGGGCCCAGCTTTGCAAATGGGCACATAATCAAACATAAAGGAGGCAAAGACAGGGGGTAGGAAAAAGGGTAAATAGCCCTCTTTTCCTGTCACTTCTGCCATGGGTACTCAGCAGCTCCTCTGCTCCCAGATTACTGAAGAGTTAGGAATCCAATGTTTGTGCAAAGCAAGACAAAGCAGTACCTGTGGCCCTGCTATGTGAGGCACAGAGTATGCCATCTGCCCAGCTTCTCTCCTGCAGCTGTGCCAGGAAAAGCCACAAAAAAGAGATGATCTGAAGCATGATAGGCCAGGTAGTGCATGTCCAGGAACTGGGTTGTCTCACTGGGCAGCACCTGTGCTGCCTGACGTGCCA
The DNA here is from genome assembly GCF_036013475.1 of Columba livia. Classification (NCBI taxonomy): domain Eukaryota; kingdom Metazoa; phylum Chordata; class Aves; order Columbiformes; family Columbidae; genus Columba; species Columba livia. The sequence goes on along the minus strand of NC_088603.1, from coordinate 63,021,930 downwards.
GCAGGTAATCTGGTCTCTGTTGCTGGGACAAACCTTTCAGGAAACAGGGACTGTCCACCGGGTTGATTTTTCTGCTAGATATTTTGTCTCAGTGCTGAAAGCTGAAAAGCACCCAAATACTTACTCTCATCTAAGTCATGCAACCAAAATTACACAACCTCTTGTGATAACAACAGGACTGTGAGAGGGCATATTCACTCATGATACTTCTGTTGCCTGATACTATTTCACAGTATCACAGTATCACAGTATGTTTGGGATTGGAAGGGACCTCAAAAGATCATCTAGTCCAATCCCCCTGCTGGAGCAGGAACGCCTAGGTGAGGTCGCACAGGAACATGTCCAGGCGGGTTTTGAATGTCTCCAGAGAAGGAGACTCCACAACCTCCCTGGGCAGCCTGTTCCAGTGCTCTGTCACCCTCACTGAGAAGAAGTTTTTTCTCAAATTTAAGCGGAACCTCTTGTGTTCCAGCTTGATCCCATTACCCCTTGTCCTATCATTGATGGCCACCGAGAAGAGCCTGGCTCCATCCTCATGGCACTCACCCTTTATATATTTATAAACATTAATGAGGTCCCCCCTTAGTCTCCTCTTCTCCAAACTAAAGAGACCCAGCTCCCTCAGCCTTTCTTCATAAGGGAGGTGCTCCACTCCCTTAATCATCTTGGTTGCCCTACGCTGGACCCTCTCCAGCAGTTCCCTGTCCTTCTTGAACTGAGGGGCCCAGAACTGGACACAATATTCCAGATGTGGTCTCACCAGGGCGGAGTAGAGGGGAAGGAGAACCTCTCTCGATCTACTAGCCACTCCCCTTCTAATACACCCCAGGATGCCATTGGCCTTCCTGGCCACAAGGGCACAGTGCTGGCTCATGGTCATCCTGTTGTCCACCAGGACCCCCAGGTCCCTTTCCCCTACACTGCTCTCTAATATGTAATTTCCCAACCTATACTGGAACCTGGGATTGTTCCTGCCCAGATGCAGGACTCTACACTTTCCCTTGTTAAATTTCATCAGGTTATTCCCCGCCCAACTCTCCAGCCTGTCCAGGTCCCGCTGAATGGCAGCACAGCCTTCTGGTGTGTCAGCCACACCTCCCAGCTTAGTGTCATCAGCAAACTTGCTGATAGTACACTCTATTCCCTCGTCTAAATCGTTAATGAATATATTGAATAATATTGGCCCCAGCACTGACCCCTGAGGCACTCCTCTAGATACTGGCCTCCAACTAGACTCCGTACCATTGACTACCACTCTCTGGCTTCTCTCCTTAAGCCAGTTTGCAACCCACCTCACTAGTCTATTGTCTAGACCACACTTCCTCAACTTAGCTGTGAGGATGCTGTGGGAGACTGTGTCAAAGGCTTTACTGAAGTCAAGATAGACCACATCCACCTTGTTACATTCTCATAAAGAGCTATGAGGTTGGTCAAGCATGACTTACCCTTGGTAAAGCCATGCTGACTGCCCCTAATAACCCTCTTATCCTTGATATGCCTTGAGATGGCACCAAGGATTAGCTGTTCCATTACTTTCCCAGGGACAGAGGTGAGGCTGACCGGTTTATAATTACCCGGGTCCTCCTTCTTGCCCTTTTTGAAGACTGGAGTGACATTTGCTTTCCTCCAATCCTCGGGTACCTCCCCCGTTTCCCAAGACTTGGCAAAGATGATGGAGAGCGGTCCAGCAATGACTTCAGCCAGCTCCCTCAGCACCCGCGGATGCATCCCATCTGGACCCATGGATTTATGGATGTCCAGACTATTTAATTGCTCCCTAACCCAGTCCTCATCAACTAAAGCAAACTCCTCCATTGACCTGGCTTCATCCGGGGTCTCAGGGGTACAGGACTCCCCAGGACAGCCTCCGGCAGAGTAGACTGAGACAAAGAACGCATTCAGTAATTCTGCCTTCTCTGTATCTTCTGCCACCAGGGCACCCACCCCGTTCATTAGTGGGCCTACATTGCCTTTGGTATTAGTTTTATCAGCTATGTATTTGTAAAAGTTCTTTTTGCTGTCCTTGACCCCTCTCGCCAGCTGTAATTCTAAGGAGGCCTTGGCTATCCTAGCTGCCTTCCTACATCCTCTAACAGCAGCCTTATATTCTTCCCAAGTGGCCAGCCCCTGCTTCCACGACCTGTAAACTCTCCTTTTCTGCTTGAGCATACCCAACAGATCCCTATTCAACCACGCAGGCCTCCTGGCTCCCTTCCTTGACTTCCTTCGTGTGGGGATGCTCTGATCCTGAGCGTGGAAGAAGCAATCTCTGAATGCAATCCAGCTATCTTGGGCCCCTTTTCCTTCAAGCAGTCTTGCCCATGGGATTTCCCCCAGCAATTGCTTGAAAAGGCCAAAGTTAGCCCTGCTAAAGTCCAGGGTTGCAATTCTACTTGCTATTCTGTTCCTGCCACCCAAGATGCTGAACTCCACCATCTCGTGGTCACTGCAACCCAGGCAGCCCTCAACCTTTACTGCTTCGACCAGACCCTCCTTGTTAGTGAGGATGAGATCCAGCAGTGCACCTCTCCTAGTTGGCTCCTCCACCATCTGCATGAGGAAGTTATCATCAATGCACTGGAGGAACCTCCTGGACTGTGGCTGGCTGGCTGAATGGTCCTTCCAGCAAACATCAGGGAAATTAAAATCCCCCACAACAACCAGGGCCTGTGACTGTGAGGCCACTCTCAACTGCCCATAGAAGGCCTCATCAACTTCCTCAGCCTGATCTGTAACAGACGCCCACAACAGTGTCACCCCTGCCAGCCTGCCCCTTGATCCTGACCCATACACTCTCAATTCGCTCGTCATTCACTCCTGGGCAGAATTTAGTACATTGTAGTTGCTCTCTCACATAGAGAGCAACTCCACCACCACGCCTGGCTGGCCTGTCTTTCCTGAAAAGGGCATAGCCATCCATGACCACATTCCAGTCATGTGAACTGTCCCACCATGTTTCCGTAATTGCCACCAGATCATAATCTCCCGACTGAACATAGGATTCTAACTCCTCCTGCTTATTCCCCATGCTGCGCGCATTGGTGAATGGACAAAATACACTCAGCTCCTAAACAAAGTTAGAAAAATTTAAAAATCAGCAAAAAAGTAGTTTTTCTGCTGCTCAATTAAGCATCAAGTTTTTTAACTTTAGACTTTGTAAATCAGCATTATTTCAGGTTTTGTATTTATATGTATCACTTTAGTTAAAGGAATGAAACATGGTCCATATCTGTAAATATTAATAGTGATACTGTTGTGTCAGTTTAAGTCAGAGGAAGCACTAAATAAAGTCTGAGAGCTTGTTAATCCTTATTTTCCATGGTACAAGCCATGCATTTACAGCCCTTCCTCCATCCTGTACTACTATCTCACACATTAATATAATTTAATAATATTTATCTCACGCTCAGTTTCAAACCCCTGACCTGTGCATTTTTTAGGTTGTCTCTGGAACATTTAGTCTTGAGAGTTTTGCGACACAAGGGAAAACTTGTGTACTATTTACAAGATTGATGCATTAAACATGTTGCTGGCTTTTGTTTGTTTGCTTGTGTGTTTGGTTTGGTTGGTTTTATTTTTTGAAATGACTTTCCAGAGACATGTATTTTTTTTCCTCATATATTTTAATACTCCAATCTCCATTGTATTTGTGGATGGAGAAGCTTGCTCTGGTGTCAAAAATACCATTGGGGCTACATTTCCTATTCGGTTTTGCTCACTTTCCCGCCACCTCGGACCTCTCAGACTCCTTCAGTGTTTGAGATTTCACATTCATCCCGATTAAAACAAAGCCAGCGAAGTTTCCCTCACCAGACTGTGTGCCTGTTTTGAAGAGGGGGCAGCCACCGGTTCTGGACTTGTTGATGAGGAAATGAGGGCATCGCAGCTGTAAGGCAGCGCAGATGTGTGAAATGGGTTTTGCACACCACTCAGCTACCAGTGGGGTGGGCGTGTAGGATTCAGTCTGTGCCACATCAAGAAAAGGAAAAAGCTTTCAAAGCCACACCAGCCATCACCTCTTACAAATCCTAAGCACCTATTGTGACTGCTATTGTTTTGCTGAAAATAACACATCTAGTAATTTGTCATAATTACAAGAGTGGTGGTGACAATGAATGCAGGCCGACCTCTTAGCGCAGCCAGACCCAAGGCGATGCAGGCAGGAGGGGACGACTACTGCCTGCAAAGGGCCACCCTGCCCAGCCTTGCCTGGCCAGCCACACTCCTGCCAAAAGGTTGCACCTGACCTCCAAGAGCTGCTTATCCCAAAACTAATAATTACACAGCTCTTCATTTCCATTCGTCTTCCTAACGTGAAATTTATCCTGTTGTGAAGGATCCAGATCATGCAGGAGTAAATTGGTGAGCCAGAAACCTACTAAAGCCTCGCAAGTGCAGATCAAACCTTCTCAGTCCCATCTCCCACCTTGGCCCTTTTTAACTTCTTGCTCTCTGCAGCTATTTCCCAAAGGCAAATGAACAATATATTCCTCTGCATTTGTATACATTATTTCAGTATTCTATTTTGTATTTCTAAGTGTAATCTGCAAAGCTCAATCAATCTTATCTTTGTTTGCCCTCTCCAGCCACTCTGAGTGTGCACTTGTTAGTGTTATAGCACATATCTGTGACTCACAAATCTCTAATCTTATTAGAAATATTCATTTAAACACTGTTTTAATAAGAACATAAATATACTTCCCCCCCACCCCCCTGCCCCGTCAGTTACGTAGGCTTCTGAAGTTTTTTGCAACAAACATTCCTTTCTCACACATGGAAAAGACCTTCTGCCCTGCCTGAAACCAATTCACAGCCCTTTGGAAGTGTGAGTGAAGACTGCTGCAGGGACTGCTGCACATGCCAGAAAACCTCAGCAGGCGGTTTTCTGCTGTGCACATGCTGTACCTATGCCACATGCATGCACTATGTAAATGTGTGTGTGTGGGGACATTTCAAGGTGGTAGAAGGTAAAACTTTCTGCTGAGGGGGTGTGTGTGAAGAATATATGTATAACTTGGAGTTAGCCCTAGATGCCCATAGAAGTGGTTAAAGAATGGAAGGGAAATAGTTTGAATTTCTACATTTTGCCCCAGCCAGCAAACAAGCAGTGTTGATACACAGAAGCGTTCTTTGGAAATGAAGTATCAGTGAACATCCTGAAGGTGCACTTGGGGGAGGTGACACAGAGGAAAAAAAATATGTATACACACACACTCACACACATAGAATCAATTAAAAACAAGGACTTCAGGACATGGTCACCACACACTGAAAGGCTTGAAGACCTCCTTGCTTTAAGCTGATGTCCCTTAGTTTATTAAACCAACACAGTAACTGGCTGCCAGGGTGCCCCACTCTTCTGCACCCTACAGACCAAGATGTAGGAAAAATGTGTATATCCAAGCTAAGGAAGAAAAGAGTTCTAGCTAACCCTTTACTTTTATTTCTGGGACACAGCTTACATGTACCTTAGCTGCCTTATGGAGTGCCAAAAGTGCTTTGGACAGCTGCACACTTCTGACAGCCTAACACTTCTTACGCATCACCTCTGGTTAACAAGATGGAAATACCACATTTAAATGTTTATTTACTTGAACCATTCCCATTTGAACCTTTCTTATTTACCAACTAAGGAGAATGCTCTGATGTTTGTTTTCTTACCATGGAAAACTTTTCCAGCTGTATTTACAAATCTTCAGTTAGTGAAATTTGGTCAGTAATAATCTAGCACCAAGTAGCATCTTCATATGTGAGTAGTCACTAAAATTAGCCTGCTTGTGAAACAAGGTCTTGGTTTGCACAAGTAAACATTTCAAACTTAGAAACTGTTATTATCGAAAACTTGGTGGCTAAATCCTTATGTCTTTACTTGCTTTGTTTTGTGCAGCCTGTATCTTTTTCCAAGCTGCTGTTGCATTCACAAATAGCATCCATAAAATTACTGAGGTCAGGACCCCAAGATTTTGCCAAACACTAGGGATATCTTGTAAGATGTTACCAGGCAAGCAGCATTAAATGAGAAGAAACACGCAAAGACCAAAGAACTAGCTCAGTCTTTGTTCACTACAGTAAAAATGCCATTAGGGTCTGTTCAGGCTGTCAAAGGATCCAGCTTTATCCTCCCAAGTTCGTTTCTGTTTCGCTGATTGCATTACTTCCTTGTAGCTCATCCACAATGAATAAAACTTTATTTTAATTTAGAAAGAGGTTTTGTGCTTTATTTTTACTGCAAGGAAAACAACTGATTTCCCCTCCCCCCAGCAAAAAGTAGTGCAGGAACCTAGTCCCTGGCAGCTGTTGCTGACTTTAAGCACCATATATAAGGTATTAAACCACCCACTTTATGTTCTAATAACATTAACAGTCTCACATGAACCAGGACATTCAGAGTTAAAGCTGAAATTCTCTCCTTAAGTCACCACATTCTGTCTAGGTACAGTATTGCAGCACTTAATCAGGGGGCCTCAGAGCAGTGGGGGGTTCATACCATATGTGCTATAATACCTAAGCACAGCGGGGTGAGTTAAGGACAGAGTTTTAGACTTAACTCTGAATTTCTTAGGTTCTGGCAGTCCTGTGATTTATGTTTTTGAAAAAAAAAAAAATGCAGTATGTGTGTCTGGAGAGTTCATTTTCTCTTAAAAAAAAACCCAACCAAACCAAACAAAACAAAACAAAAAAAAAAAAAAAAAAAACAAAAGAAAAAAAAAAAGGACAAATGAGGATGACTTCTTAAGAAAAGATGAAAGCAGGTATCCAACACCAGCCACCTACAGTATAAACATGGACATGTTGATATTCTACAAAGATTTATAAAACTTTCAAACACATTAACTTAATCCAGATGATTATAATAAAGCTATGCTTAAAATCTTGCTTGAACATGAACTTCATAGTTTTTAAGTTATTTATTCAAATTATATTGTGTTGGATTTTCTTAGCATCTTCTAGACCCCAGCCTAGAGTGTGGTGGGCATTGCAAAATATACTCCCTAATGAGATGGTTACTTTTAAAAAATCAATACTATTTGTGCTAGATCTGTGCTTCTTCTTGGGATCCCGGTTAGCAAATATGCATTTGCTACGTATTAAACAAGTTTCAGATTCAAAATTGATTCACATAGAAACCCCAAAAAACAACCTGCAAGAAGGTAAGAAGACTAAATTTGACAGTGTAACACTGAATTTTCCTAGGGCAGCTCTGCAAATCTCCTAGTGATATCACATGAAGACAGAAAAAATAGACCCTCTACTTCTTCCTAATGTAAGAGAAAAGGTATTTTAATGAAGAGCACCTACCCATTCTCAGATCTAAAAAAGAACAATAACAGAAGTTGGGCCAAAACTGTATTTCTAGTATTAGTTTCTGGAAACAACACTTCTACAAAGTACGTCTCATTTGTGGTTAAGGAGAAATTTTTTGCTTGTTAAATAATTTTCATTCTCATCTGGGTGTCTGCTGTTTCTACAGAAAACTGGCAAAGTAAATTTCCACAGTATATACTACTTACCTTCTCCTCAAAACAAATTCACTCCCCTTGCATCAAAATCCATTTTCATAAGTTCAGAATAGATCCCTTGCTAAGATTATTTACTATGGCTGCATCATCTGCAAGTCAAATCAACTGAATGGAAAATGTCCATCAACAAAGCAGTGTTGCCCTCCTCTGACTAAGGCTGGATTGGTTTAAGCTCTGATATAATATATCATACATTGGTGAACAACCATCAACTCACCTGATGATTTTTAATGTGGGACACCAGCAAGGTCTAGAAGGAATGTTTGAGGCAGACATGTGAAACACACCCTCAAGAACAACCCCCAGTGAAATCACAAGTTCACCTCTTCAGAGAAAAGCTCATTAAAAACTAGCAGATCTCCGTGTTTTTATTGCAAAGCAATCAACCTCAACCTGTAAAGGAGTCTGACCTCACCCAGATTCATGGGTCTTCTATTTTTGACTTTACCTGCTAGTGATAGGAATCGATTTCAAAGGTTCTAAAATTAGCTCTGTGCATCAAAGGATGGTTGTAGCATGTCTAGGCAATGTTGCAGTTTTATACCTTTCACTGTTCTGTGTGTGTTCTCTAATTAGAAAAGTGTAACCCTTAAATCCAGGCATCGGTGACTGAGTTAACTTTCTTCCTGGAGGAGTACTTGGAAATTGACTTCCTCATAAGTGAGGTTGTTTCTCTGGGATGCAGGTGGAAACCAGAGTGTAGCTCTCATAAAGTTAACAAGGTCAGGCCTCACTTAAATTAAGTCTCCTATTGCCAATGAAAGGTAGGTAAAGTTCTCTACCACTACAGATCAGCCCTCCAAAACCAGAGCAGTGGTCTTTTGCAGTTTTAATGCATCAAAAAAGAATGGATTAAAAATGTCCCAAATAATCAGAAACAGAAGAGGTTAAAAAAATAATCTAAATGCAGTGCTTGTGTAATGGTATAATAAAATGGACACATACAGTGGGAAATAATTCTATGCTTTTCCATTTAAGTGTTTTGTACTGGAAGATCTGAACACAGTCATAATAACATCAACACAGGCAGGCAGCACCAAAACCATAGGCATCACACTAAGTTACTAGTCCAGAAAAAAGACACCCCTATGTCTTGTTTTTATCTTTAACAACTTTAAGCTTCTTTTCCTCACATGTCTGTCCTCCCTGCTTTTAGGCTGGAAGAAACTGTGAAGTGGTAAAAGGAGTTTGTGCTCATAAAGGTTTGATGACTCGACCATCTGGCTGAGAATGCTCATAAAGGAAGCCCTGCAGAGGTGAAGAAGGTCAGAGACTACACAAGGCGTGGCTGAGGTGGGGGTCCTGGCGCTCCTCTGACTGGCACCCAAATTCAGTCCAACTGGTTGTAAGGTGCTCTCATCAACCTCCGAAGCAAAGTGCCTCTGTGGACTACTGACAGATCACAGTTCTATGGGAACATAAAGGAAACCTCTCTGCCCATATCCGATTGTAATCGCTTCCATCCTCTCCCAGTGCTCAGCTCATTAACAAGTGTCATTAACAAGTGACCTGAAGGCAGGAGAAAAAGCCCACAGCTTTCGTGTAACAGAGCCTTGCTGTTTAGAGACTATAAAAGTAAACAGGCCTGGTTCACTTAAAAAAAAAAAAAAAAAAAGAAAATAAGAAAAAAATACAAAAACGTTCTCTTAAACATTTAACACTACCCAATTTTAAAAATTAGTTACATGACGAGTACCTGGGCAATATATCTTTGCATTTACAAATTATTTTTCCCCTCTAGAAATGTTATACCGAGTCACAACTGTTTAAACCACAATTCTGTGCTATATGCCCCAAGAGCATGTCTTTAAAACCTGTACACACAAAGTTATAGTCTTCTGCTGTACTGATTGCCCTGGCAGCAGGTAAGTGCCCAGCATCAAGTTTATGAATTGTGGGCTTCATTAGTCTTAAAATGGTAGCAAAGGAAGATGTGTCCTGAAAGTGTCATCCTTCATCTGAGAGGGTAGTGCCTGACACATTAGAAATCTATATGCTCAATTAACCACTGGCAGGCTCATTTTTTCTATGCCTCTCACTCAGCCTCTCCCCCTGCTTCTCCTAACCCCTCCACCCTTCCTTCTGACTGAATCTGTCAGCCTTTGCATTGACAGCCCTTACTATATGCAAACACTCAGTTACAGACTGGCTTGAAGAATTACTTTTGGCTGCTACTTGTTCTCTCTCTCTACCAGTTTCCAGTGAATAGCCAGACTCTTATTTCTGTGTTTTGCTTTTGATTACTAAAAGTTAATACATTCAGATCCTTTGCTGTTAAAAGTTAGTTCACAAATTCAAAATCTATCTACAGTTTGGTGATTAAACTGTAATTTTTGTTCATAAGTGTTGAGATCAAGAATGCTATCTGAGGAAGCAAAGTCATGTATACTTCTCTTCCATTAAAAAAAAAAAAATCAGTCTGAGATCAGTTGTGAATACAACATTTGAATCTGCCCAGGATTTTTGTTTTTTTCCCATTATTTAAAAACACCCTTAATTATATGGGCAGCCTTATAGAAACAGTTTCAGAAGTCACAATTTTGGGTGAGAGAGATAAACGGCAAAACAAAATAAAATATAAGAGAGGGAAAGTTAACAGGTAGGAAACACAGCCAAGCAGAACAGAAAGCCAGTGTCCTAAATGGTTAATCCTCCACAACTATTAGCATACACATGATTAACTGTACAGTAGACCTGATTAAGTGTGTCTGTGCATTATGCTAATCCCTGTATGCTGACTGGCTGACCTGATTAATGGTACACCAGACTCTGCACACTGACAGAATGAAGTCCCGGTCTCACCGCCCTTCTGCAAGGAAAGCAGGGGAACATAGGAGAGCAGCGCACAGCCAGCTACCCAACGTGTGGCGAAGAAAGGAACGAAAGGGCGAGGTCACACTACTTGTGTCTAAACGCTAAGTTTGAGATAAAAAGTTTAAGAGAATGAAATTGCTTTCACAGTTTTACTTCCTAAAATTTAAGTCTGTCTTTAGAGTTACTCTTTGGTGTAGGTGAGATATTTACTTATTCTAGAGTTTGCCTGTGCTTTTCTCTGTATAACTCCCAGCCCTACCACAGGAAAATACAGGTATTTTCCTACCACAGGAAAATACAAATACTCAGCACCAACTGCCTCCAAAAATATTTCCAAATATCTACATTATCATCAGTCTTGTGCTTGCTGAATGCACAAAACACATAATTTTCAACCATACTTTTAAAACTACTCATTTCAGCTAGCTTTTAAGATTCAAAGTATTTCTGAAGTCTACACAGGATATGCAGTATCCAGAGGAGACTTCAGTGGTGGTTTTGAGACTAGGTGGTTCAGTGCTCTAAAGATAAGTGCCTAAAAATGGAATTCATTGATGCCCCCACCCTGTTTGCCTGTAAAAACAGATGATGTATGTTTAGCTATACACTCCTGCGTGTTATTGAGTTATTAACACTGAAAGTCAGCAGTCTTATTAAGCTGAAGGACTTGCTAAATGGCTTCAATAGAAGCTTAATGTTTAGACAAAGTTAAAACAGATTTGTGCCTTGTGCCTCAAACATACTGTGGTCTACATGTATCAGGTAGGCATCTAGCATCTAAAAAAGTAAAAATACACATCTACGTCAGTGTAAAAATATGAAGAGAAAATATGAAATATGAAAATATGAAATTCTGTATACTATTGATACACACCATCTGTTCTAGGTCAGGTACGTAAACTTTTTTAGCCATGTACTTTTATCCAGAGCAACTTAAAGGGATTAAACCTCTGACCTTTAAAGTGCTGAATAGCTTTTCTTTAGTAACTTGAATGAGGTATTCATGTGAGGTCACTCTAGTTATAGCAAGTCAAATTTCCCCTGTGTTCACATCTGCTGCTGTTGGCACAAGTTTGGTCTGTGGCAATAACTCTAGAATCTGTTCCCACAAAATGAGGTTTCCAGAAGTGGCCAAGCAGTCAATACCAAAAGCTTAGACTGGGGCATCATGGCAATTAGGCTGGTAGAGGGTTGTGAGCTAGTGCAGAGAGAATAAAAAATACAGAATAGTTGGGCTGATACTGCTCTTCTTGCCCTTCCTCTGGTGAATTCCTTCATGACTTGTAACTCAAGGCCTGTGGAAACCTGTATTAATTGAACACTGGCAGTATTGGTGTGAGAGACTGACTCAGTCCTTGTGTTTTGTCTCATGATGGTAGTCATGGCATCAAGTCTGTAAGCAAGCGTGTTACACAGACAACCAAGAGAGAATCCAAAACACCAATGACATGTACAACAATGATACTGGTGAGGTATTTTCAATTGGTTAAATTTTATTAAGTGAAGCTGTTATTCTTAGATATTTATTTAGTTCTGGTAACTATTATCTCTGGAATGATTCAAGGGATGTTTTTTTCAATATTTGCAACAGGTTCCTACATGCTTGGGCTACATATATGTTGCATTGCAATAGCAACTGTCTCAGATGAATTGTTAAAAAAATCCATACACTGAGGACACAACTGCCTAAAGCCAGACAATATGAAATGCTGTAGAAAAGGTATGTCTTAAACAGTCCTTCATGGCAAACAGAGACATAATTTGGGTGGAAGCCCCTTTTTTTGCTCCTGGGGTCTTCAGCCCAGACACTTTAAGTAAAGGTAGTTGTCCACATATGCTGCTTGCATAGAACAAGGGTATTCTTTTAATGTGTGGTAGTGATGAAAGTGTGGTGGTAGCACCATTTTCATTTGCATGTGTAGCTGATCCTTTGAAAAACTTACAATGAAATGCAATGTTCTTTAAATAGATTTGTTCAAAACCACAATTGTTTATTAAGGGTTGGGTGAGCAGCAGACAGGGGGCGGGGTGGGAAAGGGCAATTCTCTTCCTCTTTTGCAAGCATTTCCCTACTTATGCATTTCTCCATCTACTGTTTCATTGAAGTGTCATCTCAGTTAAATATTCTGACATATGTCCTGTCTCATGTACTTCTGGTCAGAACCTCTCACCTAGAATAAGGTTGATAGACATTCGAGTCCCACTAAAGTCTGAGCTTAAAGTGCACATCTTTCACCTCTTCAAGATTAAATAGTTTGTGGAGGAGAGAAAAGGAGTATCTTTCCAGTGAGTACTATGTGACTACATAGCAAATAATCCACGGAGTCTGAAAGAAAGATGAAAGTCACAGTCAAGTGCTTTCTTCTAGGAAAGGGAGCACTCCTGGGAGCACTTTTGTACATTGCCAAATGACTTCTTGGCCTTAAGGTGTGAGCCAGGGACCAAGATACTCAAGTTGTCATCACTTGGGCCCACACCTGTGCTCCAGACAGGTGTGGAGCTCTCTAAACACATTGTGAGTCTAGATGTCTCCTGGGTTGGCAGTAGCTGAGTATCTGGGACCCAGAAACCCTACTTCACCCTACTTTGGATGTTCAAGTCACCACCCCTTTCTAGAAACAGAAATTTTCTCAGCTCACAAAATGCAGCAAACAAAAATATATCCCCGTATCTCTGAGGAATTCTCTTGCAGTGGCAGGGAAGATCACAAATTAACTTCACACTGGATAAAGTTACCTTTACTAGCATAGTGGCATACCAAGTCTACCAGGGCACATTGTCAGTAAAATTCACAATTCCTTTGAATTCCAGCTTCTGCTAAGTGAATAATGCCCATGTCTTGCAAAAATGTTGAGGTTGATTAGTAGAAATATCTAATAAACATCTGCTGAATTTAAGGAAATTCAAGGAAACTATTTTTAGGCTAACATTCAAGCAGATGCAAATTCTGTTCTTTATAGAGTTTCCTGTTAAAAAGGTGTCGCAGTTTGTGACCCTGCTGTTTGTCAGATAAAGGTGCAAAAGTGACATTTTGCAGTGTTTTTTTTAAGGATTTTTTAAAGGATAGAGTTCATTTATGTCAAAGAAAACACTCAGATTACTAATTTAGTGTGCCTCTGATATGTCTCCGCTTCAGGTTACAGAAGTTAAGCCATAATTTTCCTGCTTTCTCTGTGTGACTTTTAGTTTTTGTACGTGTTCAGGTGGAAGCACTGCTTTGAATGCACACAGCAAGTATTGTAGATGCAGATATGAGCAAAGGGTTCTCATATAGTAATGTACTAGAGAAATGTCTACCTTTCTTTACTTGAAAAAGTCATAGGTAACTTCTTCATTTGCAAAAAACATTCATTTACTGCTTGCAGCTCTTGAATAATTAGTTTTTCAAAGTTTTTACTCTGTGGTTTAATCCCAGTTATCCAAATTTTAGTTGAGTCCTGTAAATAGCTTGGCACTGTTTCTGTTCACCAAAGGAAGGGGCACCAACCTAGTTCTGCTGCAAACACCTCAAAGAATTGTATGTATGTATTTAACAAACACACAGCCAATTCTGGAAGTAGTTTTCTGCTAGTATACTTGCTTCTAAAACACAATTATTTGGCTTTGAAGCTTTTTAACTGTGGTTTCATTTGTGTGCAAGAAGGAAGTGTTTGAAGCTTAAAATCAGTTTTAGATAAAAGTAGTAAAACAGTCAGTCAGTTGGTCATCTACATACTTTTGAAAACTCTACTAGTCTTCCTGGAAAATTAGGGAAGCCAACAGCCTCAGAGCCCATCTCAAAGGAATTTCACTGGCTTCTGTATTTATGCTGTGGTTTTATCACCCAGTTACTTTTCCATTTCTGAGGAGAAACTAATTTGAAACACTTAGCTTTCTGTGAACCAAGGAGAAGAAACCACGAAATGCCTTCAGGCCAGTGCCCTGTTGTTTAACCGCAGGATTCATTTGCTCAGATATTTCAGGTGACTGAGGTGTTCATCAAACAAGAATCAAAAAGAATGAGGTGGGATTTTAAGCGACTAAAGTCCACACAGGTTCCAGTTTTGGAAAATATAATGGAAAACTATGACAGCAAGCAGAGGGGATTAATCAAAGCATGCAAGAAATACATGTGTATAGGCTCATTTTGGTCCCGACTGTATTCCTCCACCTTCATTATACACAGAAAACCACTGACTCCCCTGAGACAGGGACTGGTAAAATACAGTCCTCTCCTGTACATCCTGAATTCTCATGTTAATCTCTACCCAAACTTGGAGTTCACATAAGACTTTGAGGGAATTTATAAAACAGGATATTCCTCAGTGACTAAAGAAGAAAGCTTGAAAATAATACAAATACCATTAAACTGGCAGCATTTGCTAGCAGTTGCATCCAAGACATCACAGTTTCCATCCAAACTGGGAGACAGTTGCATGAGAACTGAGCAATGCCTGTCAATTAAAAAAAGGCTGGGGCAGAAGTTCAGTATGCAGTCACTTGGATTTCGTGTCCTGGCCAGAGGCAAAGGTAGCCCATCAGCTTCACAGTATGTTTGGGTTTGGAAGGGACCTCAAAAGATCATCTAGTCCAATCCCCAACAGCTTGCTGAGGAAGATCAAGAAGCCGACACACTAACAGAGAATATGTCTAAGTGTATTTATGGTTAGGTTGGGATGTCTGTTTTCAATAGTTTAATTTTGTATACATTTTAAAATAAGGTATTGAGACCACTTGAGAACATGTATATTTCAAAGGGAAACCAGAATTTGCTGAAGAACAGAGTATGTATTGCTGCAATGCAGAAGGGGAGGATCAGGAGCCCTTAAAATTCCAGTTAATTTCTCCTAATAATATGAACCAATTCAGGCTATGAACAGACCTGAAAGTTTTCATCTTAAGGAAGAATTTGAGAACCAAGCTTCCTGATATAGAGCTGTAAGAGGTGCCTGAACAGAAGCTTTCGTGATGTCACCTATAATCATGCACTTTTCAGTCTGTAAAGGGCAAGGATAGGTATGCCGTTAGCTTTGCAGCTCACCTAACTGGCTGACATGAAATCCCCCATTTCACCCCACCAGTGTTCTTACCCTTCCCCTCCCATGTGTGCTGTAACAGCAGAACAGCTGTTCATCTCCTTTCATCTGGGACTCTGCTTTTGTTTAGCCTTGACGACCACAAATCACATCACTCCAATGGCCATTCTCATTGCACCAAAGGCTGATGGAAAAACAGATCCACTTCAAGGCTGCCATTCAGAAACCCCAGAGAAGGAAGCAGATACTAGTGTTTTCCTGGTTCCTAGCCTGGATTCTTTTCTAGCCTTTAGTCTATTTTTTGCTTGTACCTGACAAGGTGCCGCATTGAAACTGAAGCCATGTGCTGGCTGTCAGTCGTGGCTAATGTGCTATGCAGAATAAAGGGCAAAGGCAGGTAGTGCTGGAGGTGTAAAAGCAGAGGCTGCAGCCATTGAAATGGTCTTTGTATTAATTGGCAGGAAAAGGGCACTGATAGGCATGGATTGTCAAGATGGCTCCTCTGACCCTTCTGGTTAATCCAAATGAGTAATTAATGAGTGTGTTATGATTAGCACTGCAGTAAACTCTTCACTAGACAAATACTTTAAAGCTCTCACGCTTTAGCTCACCAGCTGATTGCCATTTGGCTAGCAGATTTGTTTCCCTCTGAGAGGCTGAACACAACTATTAGTCATGCAGGGGAAGAATACAGTTAAAAAATAAAAATAAGAATCCTAACAAAATGACACCACTGTGAAAGTGGGAATGCATGTTCTCTCAGCAGAGCTGACAAAACAAGTTATAATATATAGGCCTGTTGTATATTAGGAGCAGTTAGCAGCTGATGAAGTGGAGGGGGGATTGTGTACTGAGCATCAAAAAATGTAAACCACATACTTAAAGAATCAGCAAAATAAAAGACAGGAGCCATTAGCTTCCCTTTTTCACTGGAACGTGTCAGATGGATTTGTAACGGAAAAGTGTTTGTATCCAACATCTTTAGTGCCAGCTCCGCCAAAAATATCAGCAGCCTGAAGATGGATTTGTTTTGATACCAGTAATACTTTATTTCATTAGGATTCCCTGTTAACTTGTGGCTGCCGAGATTTTACAAGAGAGGTTTGTGCATTTGTGGTTGGTTCAGGGAGCGGGATATTCTCCTCTGCTTTCTCACTTTAATGTCAGCTGAGGCTGATGGGGCACAGAAGTTACAGGATGGGAAGACCAGATGCTCTTTCCTCAGACCTAGGTAACTTTGAGATAAACAGGAGTAGACAAACTGGTTCATGAGAGAGAAGATGCATAGAAATCCAAGCAGCCTACCAACCCCAGGAGCAGGCCCAGCACATTTAGGCAGAGATCCACTGGTGGGAAGAGCAGGAGAAGGAAGTGTGTGCTATGCAGCTTACAGACTGTCACCTGTGTGAAAAGGACAAAAATGGCCAATTTTTGTCTCCACAGTTGCCAGCCACTTCTGGCCAACTCTGGATTCGTGCTAGAAATTGAATAAATAAAATAAAATAACCCACTTTCAAAGCACATTTCAGGTTTCCCCAGGCAAGCATAACTCTTCATGTGCTAGTTACAGAGATTATAAAGAAGGGAGACATAGGACTACCACCTATCTCTGCCACTGCCCTTAAAACAAATGTAAAGGACAATTAACAACAGATTAGCTCCATGTCCTAGTTTGCCATGTGAGGATGATCGCTGACCTTCTCATTTCATCCTCATTAGTGTCTCAGGCCAACAGACCCATTGCTCTTTAATCATCACCCATCATACTCTGCTTCAACACATGGAAACAAATGATGTGTTGCCAAGAAGGTCAGGGGTCAAATATGAGTTTTGTTGTTGCTGGAGTGCAAACTGGAGTCAATGGGGTCAACTTTGGGGCAAATCTTTGTGGCAGTCTGTTTGAACACAGAAACTATTTTGAATGCATGAAGCATGACACCCACTGTTTATTTTCTCCTTGCAGCAGGAGTTTACTAAACTTTTTTTTTTTTCATTTTCTATTTTTTTAGTGGCATACAAGAAACACGCAGGGAGAAACAACTGGTGATTCGTTTTCTTCCTGAGAATTAAAGGTTAAATTGCAAAGGGACAGGCTAAGAGCATCCAGGGTGTCACATGGATATATTTTTGCCTTTCAAAGCTGCATGTTGTTCATAAAGTTATGAATGCTAGACGCTTTTCAGGCTGCATCTCTTCATGCTGTTGCGACGCCAGTGCTACTTTCCAATTTGCCATGGATAGCCTCTGAAGACTGACAGGGCTGAAGGCACCCAGAGCCACTGTAAATGAGCCCCATTCATTTCTTGCCATGGGCATATGGCATGCCATTGTCCTCAGCCACCGAGGCAGAAGTGATGCAATTTGTTGGTATGTCCTGTCACAGCACAAACTATCTATCCCACTGAGCCCGTAGAAAACAACAGAAGTCAGAAAAGGGCAGCCAAAAACTTCACAGCTTTATCAGAAGAACACACATGCACACACCACCCTGGTTTCAAATAAACAAACAAACAAATAAATAAATAAATAAATAAATCCCCTGTCCTTTTTTTTCCTTCTATGGGATTTATATTTTTCTCATTTCTTCAGGCTCTCAAAAGTTGTTGTCTAAACCACCAGAAGCCTCTTTTTTTTTTTTTTTTTTTTTTTTTTTGTCATCCATGAATGAGAATTCGGCCTTTTATTTCTTCTAATCTTTAATTCTAACTAAGACTGCTGAACTGCAGAAGTTTAGCATATTTTATGTGTTGTGCATTTAGTGAGAAGGTGGTCAAATATGATACCTTCATATTGGAGGTACGATACTATATACTCCTGAGAAACTGTTAAAAAATCACATGCGCTGGTTGAGAAGAAACAAAGTTGTTTATTTGGTTTTGAATTAACTTAAAACTTGGCCTGGTTCAGAATTCATAGCAGAACTTCAGGATTACTTAATGTTCCAGTTAAGTGAAACTGAAGCGAGGCGGGGGGAAATCCAGTTACAATACAAAGCAACAATAAAGGCTGAGCACAGAGAAATTCAAATGTGGGGAAGAGAGAGGGGGAGTGAGGTAAGAAAAAAGCAGGGGGATGGAGGGGTCACCAGCGAGCTTCCCAGTAAGAAAAAGACAACTGAACTTACTCTGTCCTCATTTGCACCTGGCAAGCACAGTTGTCAAATGCTGTAGTGAAAGCAAGGACGCTGAAAAAAATAGTTGAACAAAGCCAGAAACACTGTAGTGTTGAGATGGTTTAGATGAGAATTCAGCAAGCATTGGACGCATTTTTCTGCCTAAAAGCCAGCCAACTGTGCCAGTCCATTTTCTGGAGAGATTTCCATGCTTGATATCTAATTCAGCATTTCCTATAGTGAGAAAAATATGCTTTTCATTCAGGTGTGCCTTGAAGAAAATGTTGGTTTAAATTTAAAAAAAAAAAGACTTTGAACACGCTGTGCAAAACTCCAGACTACTCTGAGGGTTTTCCAAAAGCCCAAATCCTAGCATGTTTCTGAATGCTGCTGTATGTATTTTGCATATGTAAGGTGTACAGCTTATTTTTGCCCTTCAGTAATAAGCTGTGCTGCAAGTAAGTTGTGTGCAATAAGCAGTGCTGCAAGTCAGATATTTAGGGGTGGCTGTGACCAGATTTCCACTGTAAATTAAGTGTGCGATAGAATGAGAGTGTGAGTTTTACAAGGGCAAATTTGTACCCATAAAATGAAGTCAAATATACTACAGTTTAGTGAGAGCTGGGTCCACAGTGAAAAGTTCAAACTCAGATCCAAGCTTCTCCAAAGTTTGTGGTATGTTAAGTTCATCATTTTGATTTTAATCCATTTCTAATTGTTTTACTGGGTTTCTATAAACCAAATCACATGCAACATTTAAGCTGGGATGTTCACCCTGGTTAGATTTAGAAAATAAACCCATGTTAGATGTCAGAACTAATTTTTGTAGAGACAAAAGTATCATGCTCCATATGTTTCACATTTCTGAGCATAGACTTTTTACACTAACTAGGCCAAATGTAAGCCTGTGTGACACACATAATTACATGGGCTATTCTATTTAACTGAATATCTTTGATACAGTCATTTCTCAGGTTTCTTTGGCAATGCAAAGGGAGTTGTGGAACTTGTTACCATTTCCCTTGAGAAACAAAAGAAAAAGTAGTTCTGTACGACTCTTACTCTTTGAGATTTCAGTGTGAGCTAGTATCACCATCACGCAGTTGAAAAATTCAAGAGTTTCTGTGTCTACTCCAGTGAAAACCCTGTCAGTTGCTATTCTGACCCTGAGTTTCCTTCGGAAAACACACACTCCTAAAAGAGTGAAAGCTCTCACGTCCAAATTTGACATTTTGCATTATTGGGCACAACCAGAGGAATTTTCACAGTATCACAGTATCACAGTATGTTTGGGATTGGAAGGGACCTCAAAAGATCATCTAGTCCAATCCCCCTGCTGGAGCAGGAACGCCTAGGTGAGGTCGCACAGGAACATGTCCAGGTGGTTTTGAATGTCTCCAGAGAAGGAGACTCCACAACCTCCCTGGGCAGCCTGTTCCAGTGCTCTGTCACCCTCACTGAGAAGAAGTTTTTTCTCAAATTTAAGCAGAACCTCTTGTGTTCCAGCTTGATCCCATTACCCCTTGTCCTATCATTGTTTGCCACCGAGAAGAGCCTGGCTCCATCCTCATGGCACTCACCCTTTATATATTTATAAACATTAATAAGGCCCCCCCTTAGTCTCCTCTTCTCCAAACTAAAGAGACCAAGCTCCCTCAGCCTTTCTTCATAAGGGAGGTGCTCCACTCCCTTAATCATCTTGGTTGCCCTATGCTGGACCCTCTCCAGCAGTTCCCTGTCCTTCTGGAACTGAGGGGCCCAGAACTGGACACAATATTCCAGATGTGGTCTCACCAGGGCGGAGTAGAGGGGAAGGAGGACCTCTCTCGATCTACTAACCACCCCCCTTCTAATACACCCCAGGATGCCACTGGCCTTCCTGGCCACAAGGGCACAGTGCTGGCTCTTGGTCATCCTGGTGTCCACCACGACCCCCAGGTCTCTTTCCCCTGTGCTGCTCTCTAATGTGTAATTTCCCAACCTATACTGGAACCTGGGGTTGTTCCTGCCCAGATGCAGGACTCTACACTTTCCCTTGTTAAATTTCATTAGGTTATTCCACGCCCAACTCTCCAGCCTGTCCAGGTCCCGCTGGATGGCAGCACAGCCTTCTGGTGTGTCAGCCACCCTCCCAGCTGTTCCATTACTTTCCCAGGAACAGAGGTGAGGCTGACCGGTCTATAATTACCCAGGTCCGCCTTCTTGCCCTTTTTGAAGACTGGAGTGACATTTGCTTTCCTCCAATCATCAGGTACCTCCCCCGTTTCCCAAGACTTGGCAAAGATGATGGAGAGCGGTCCAGCAATGACTTCAGCCAGCTCCCTCAGCACCCGCGGATGCATCCCATCTGGACCCATGGATTTATGGATGTCCAGACTATTTAATTGCTCCCTAACACAGTCCTCATCAACTAAAGCAAACTCCTCCATTGACCTGGCTTCATCCGGGGTCTCAGGGGTACAGGACTCCCCAGGACAGCCTCCGGCAGAGTAGACAGAGACAAAGAACGCATTCAGTAATTCTGCCTTCTCTGTATCTTCTGCCACCAGGGCACCCACCCCGTTCATTAGTGGGCCTACATTGCCTCTGGTATTAGTTTTATCAGCTATGTATTTGTAAAAGTTCTTTTTGCTGTCCTTGACCCCTCTCGCCAGCTGTAATTCTAAGGAGGCCTTGGCTATCCTAGCTGCCTTCCTACATCCTCTAACAGCAGCCTTATATTCTTCCCAAGTGGCCAGCCCCTGCTTCCACGACCTGTAAACTCTCCTTTTCTGCTTGAGCATACCCAACAGATCCCTATTCAACCACGCAGGCCTCCTGGCTCCCTTCCTTGACTTCCTTCGTGTGGGGATGCTCTGATCCTGAGCGTGGAAGAAGCAATCTCTGAATGCAATCCAGCTATCTTGGGCCCCTTTTCCTTCAAGCAGTCTTGCCCATGGGATTTCCCCCAGCAATTGCTTGAAAAGGCCAAAGTTAGCCCTGCTAAAGTCCAGGGTTGCAATTCTACTTGCTATTCTGTTCCTGCCACCCAAGATGCTGAACTCCACCATCTCGTGGTCACTGCAACCCAGGCAGCCCTCAACCTTTACTGCTTCGACCAGACCCTCCTTGTTAGTGAGGATGAGATCCAGCAGTGCACCTCTCCTAGTTGGCTCCTCCACCATCTGCATGAGGAAGTTATCATCAATGCACTGGAGGAACCTCCTGGACTGTGGCTGGCTGGCTGAATGGTCCTTCCAGCAAACATCAGGGAAGTTAAAATCACCCACAACAACCAGGGCCTGTGACTGTGAGGCCACTCTCAACTGCCCAGAGTAGGCCTCATCAACTTCCTCAGCGTGATCTGGTGGCCTGTAACAGACGCCCACAACAGTGTCACCCCTGCCAGCCTGCCCCTTGATCCTGACCCATACACTCTCAATTCGCTCGTCATCCACTCCTGGGCAGAATTTAGTACATTGTAGTTGCTCTCTCACATAGAGAGCAACTCCACCACCACGCCTGGCTGGCCTGTCTTTCCTGAAAAGGGCATAGCCATCCATGACCACATTCCAGTCATGTGAACTGTCCCACCATGTTTCCGTAATTGCCACCAGATCATAATCTCCCGACCGAACACAGGATTCTAACTCCTCCTGCTTATTCCCCATGTTGCGCGCATTGGTGTACAGGCATTTCAGGGAGCATGCCGAGCACACCAGTTTCTCCCCAGGGGCATAGGATGCCACCCAGTCCTCATCAGTTTTAGAATGCTGCCCCACTGGGACAAGCCCAGCTACAACCCCATCCCCCTTCGAGCCTAGTTTAAAGCTCTCCAAATGAGCCCAGCTAATTCCTGCCCCAGCATCCTTTTGCCCCTGCGAGATAAACCTTTCCCGCGTGACACTGTCCGGACTGGTGTCTTATAAAACCAACCATTATCAAAAAATCCAAAGCCCTGCCTGTAGCACCAGTCTTGGAGCCAGCCATTAAGAGACTGAATTTTCCTATTCCATCCCACATCGTCACTTGAAGATGGAAGGAGTTTTCAAAATAAGAACATACTTTTCACATTGCAAATAATGTCTCTTAATCTTTCAGTAGACAGAAAAAACAGTGAAACTTTCTATGTATAAAAGTGGCAGTTAGACATGGAGTGGCTTCTCAGCAGAAGTCCACAAACCTTTAAGGACCATAAATGCATGGAAATATAAAGCTGTGAAAGCTATCCCAAATCTGAGCTAGTTACTAGCATATCTAAACCCAATTGACTTGCACTGGGGCTCCTATGACAATTTGTGCAAATGTAGCTTTGGAGAAAAATTAAGTGAAGGCAATTTTTAATTTTCAAATGTTCAGACAAAGAAGCATGCCTACTTGCCTAACAGGGCACTGGGCAAAAGTGGAAGAAACATCACCCACCAACTGTGAATAAACATCCTTTCTTTTAAATGAAACAACTAGTTCCAGTGAAAATAAATTTATAGAAAGCTTCCTGCATCCACATATGAATGACATATATGAAAAAATGACATTATTTGCCATGTGGCAAGTCAACAAAGGCCATTAGAAAAAGAATGGATTTTGTCATTGCAGTGACAGAAGTGTCTAATTCCAAGACACAGAAATAAAAAACCTGGCAGGGGTGCAGTGGCCCAGACGTTTTAGCCAAGGCATTGACCATTATCACTTCAAAACATTTTGAGCAAAGAACCACAAAAGAAAACAGAAACCTTCTCTTCTAAAGGTACACCTAAAATATTTTTAAACTATTTTATTCTAGTGATAATGAACTCAGCACAGCATATTTCCTCCATTTTAATGACCATCTGGGGCTTATAGGCCATGTCAGCACCTCAGGCCATTGATCTCTTCCCATCTGGCCAGTAATCTAGAGGAGGTGCTCCCGTGCTGAAGCATTTATATCTCAATTATTGTTGACTAGGTAATGCAACGGGAAGAAAACCCAAGTAAAAGGTAAGGAAAAGCAGTAAGAAGCACACATAAAGCAATGACATTGAGTCAGCTTAGCATTTGCAAAGACCAGACTCAGTAGTTTACCTCTCTTGATCTACTTGTAAGACTTACCAATGAAGAAGGAACAAGACTTCACCTTCAGTGTTTTCTAGCTTTCTTTTAATGTGGTAGTAAGAGGCAAGGGCATTTCATAGTGATTCGTGTTTTCTATCCTAGAGCTAAAATTGGAATTACCAGGGAAAAAAGAGATTTGAAATATAGGTAGAAAAAGAAAAAACATGAACAAAATTTGAAGAACTGGCTTTATCAGAAGGCAGAAAATCTCCAAGCTTCCATGGCCATCAGTATGGGAAAAGACCAACTTATTTTAATAGCAGGGGGAAAGCATCTACTACAGCAGGGTGCTAGCAGTGGCAAAACAGAGGAAAAGACATATAAACCCGATATAAATTATTAATAGAATACAGACTTTAGTATAGAAAATAAGGATACTGGGGACTAAGGCTTGGACAAAATTATGAACAAGCGAAAAATAGTGAGAATGAATCCTTAAAAGTTCACCAGGAAGAAATCCTAGCAGAGGAGTGGCATTATCATTAGTTGACAGTGACATAATTTTGAATTTAATTATTAATATTGGTGCTGTTTGTATAAACTTCAAGATAAATTGTTTGTGTCACATGAGCCTGATGCATTAGGAAGTACTACATTAGAAAGTCAGTAGGACACAAAATATTACTTGCAAAAATAAGTTTCTAAGTCTAATCTAAATAAGTTTCTAAGATTAATGATATGTAAGAACTCAAGGAGAGCTGAGAGAATGCAGAAGGAGTTTGGGAAACTGTAAGACATCTAGTGCTATGTCATTACTAGTAAAAACATAACTAGCAATATTTATTGGCCTCACAAACTTAACTAAAGAAATTATATTTAGTTGTATCTCCTTAGCTGTATGCCACTTTTTGTAGGGAACCTAACTTTCTACTCTGAGAAAATCTAATGTAGCATTTGGCCAAACACCTTGATCAAAGTGCATATTCAGAGCATGAGGAATCAGCCAAGTGTATGGTCCTTGCAGCACTTTGAAGAGTGGCACATTTGCGGAAATATTTCTGTGGTTAAAATTTAGGGATAGCAAAAAGTCTGGCAGAACAGCAAGCGAGAGGGAGGCTGGCTAGTCTTTAGAATGAATTACCTGAATCCATTGGCATCCTGGGTCTAGCTTGTAATACAGCCAAGTGAGATATGTAACAAACAGAAATGTGGGACTATGTTTTTTAAGGAGTTATTCTAAAAAGGATACAGATGGTATGGTGAGCACACAACTCAATGAGCTTCTGTTTTGATTCTGTGGAAAAATTAATCTAGTTGTTGAGTGAATAGACAGAAAAGACATAAGGGCAACTAGGACCATGTTGCTAGAAGACAAGACAGAGATATTGCACACACATAACTTGTGCCCACTTTCCAAAAACTATATTGAAAAATTGGAGAGGGTGAGATAAAAAGCTACACAATTTATGTAAGACCTGAAGGAATTGGCTTACAGTGGAAGACTTACAGAGCTTCATCCATTTAGCTTATCAAAAAGAAAATTGAGAGGTGGTTTGATTAGAGAATGTAAGTGCCTTCACAGGAAGAAAATACAAGGTAGTAAAGGCCTCTTTAATCTAACACAGAAAGAAGCAACAAGAACCAATGGCTAAAAGCTTAAGTCAGACAAATTCCAATTGGAAATAAGCCACAGTGAGAATGATTAACTGTTGGAACAAACTACCGAAGGAAATGGTGGATTATCCATCTCCTGATTGCTTCAAATCAAGGCTGGATGCTGTGATAGCTATAACCAAACACAAGGTAGATTTTACTGTAAATCAAGTTGTTGAGAGAATCAAAGGAGTTTCAGATACATAAGAGGTAAAATCAGATGAACTAGTTTCTTATTCTTCCCTTAAAAAGTTATCTTTTGTCTGTTTTTGTAAATAAATCTATTCACCCAATTAAACAAACAAAAAAAACCCCAAACTTTTTCCAAAGTAACTTTTCTAACCAAAACTCACAATTAAAATCCCCTTGCCCCCACAGAGTGAAAAAACAAACAAACAAACAAACAAAACCTGTCATAGTTAGCTCTGTCTGAGGTGATCTTCACCTCTTTATGCCTCAGTTTCATAACTGCATAATGATAACCCTTAGGCACTATATATACCTTTCAAATATCCTCAGGTTTCTGAAAGAGCTACAATTACACACAGAGAAACAAGGCAAGATTTCAAAGACAAAGGACAGTAAACTAACAAAAATTAGCAGACAAGACATGCTGGTGTCTATAATCTGAAATATCTGTCAGACGCTGAACTTTGTTAGATTTGTTTAAGTGTGCCCCAGCACAGAGGATCAGCAGAATTGTCTAAAAGTAAAATTAGGCCAGGCGCTTTCACTTCCTCCCTGTTCTATGGGAACAACTTTTCTTCTTCTTTCACTTTGTATTTCTCTTACATACCATCATGTCTAGACTATTTTTATTTCCTTTTAGAGATGCTTATCACATCTCCATGTATGTAGGCACTCAGTGTTTTCAGCAAAGTGTATAGGCTATTTTGACTCCACTGTACCCCATCTGAGGAAGGGGAAGAGAAAGAAGCAGATAAGATCAATATACCCTCCCCTTCTCTGGTGCCCTTCGTCCTATGACACAGAGTCACACATCCTAAAAAGTCTATACAGAGACTTTAACTAATTTTGAAGGTAAATTTCACAACACTTATCTGTTCTGAGTACCTCCTTTATTTGAAAGTACAGCAAATGTTCAAACGTCTTGCTGTATGTCCCTGTTGCTCAAGAGACCACAGAAGCAAACCTGTATCAGCAGGAGATAATGGGTTCTCTAAAACCAGCCAAGATGTACTTACTAGCCAAATGTATCTTAAGAAGTGTATTTTCTGTTTCTTCTTTGCACCTGTGTTCAGCTGCTTTGAAATGGAGTTTGGAGAGGAAGAACACAATATACCCAACTGCACAAACACCATGGCTTTCCAATCTTATTTAGACATATAATCTGAGTTACTGCCTGTGTGTGTTAAGACACTTATAATAAATATTCTGGCACTTCAAGTACTCTTTTAGAGTGTGCCTTTCTTTCCATGGATGCTCCTAACCTTGATTAGTATAAGTTAAAACATTTTAAAAGCTTTTCATATAAAATAAATTTATATAATCACACCTTTTCCACTAATGGACAAAGATTAAAAAAAATAATCAGTAGATGTGTTTACCCTCAGTCCTGTACTGGTTAGAGTAAATGTTAAAGTCTGTAAACAATATAAAGTAAAACAAAACAAAGACATGGCTCAGAAACACGGTTTTAATATAGTTTTATAGGAAAAAGTAGGTCTCACCTTACCTCTTCAAGTATACGTATATATGGGGCAGAGTTTGGAAATGTCACCAGCAAAGCATACATTAGTTTGAAATACTGATGCACCATTTGTACAGGGCGTGCAACTAGGTGGACCTAAGAAGAAAGGAGTGGCAAGTAGGAAAATAAATAAATACTTTCATGCTATCCTTTTTTTTTTTTTTTTCCTAAAGTGTAGTGGAAATTATGGGCCTTCAACTCCAAGTCTTGATACATGAGCCAAAGAACTAATTTAGGAACTCTGGTCATATAAGAGGCAACTCTTTCATCCAAGAAACAGTGACATCAATGTAGAGCAAGACTGAACACAGCGGAAACAACCTTGCTTGTTCCAGTCAGGGGTATAAGCATGTTGCTTAGATTAAGAATGATGCAGATTTTCAGGATCTGCATGCACAGTCCAGAGTTAGATTTTCAAAGGGCTCCATGTCCCACTTAACTACTACAGGCTCAGCAATCATGACAGAACGCAGGTCCCTCTGGCTGTTTAGCAGAATAGAGGCTAGAGGCATCAGCTAAATATAGGGTTTATTTTCCAGTACCACTATAGTACCTATACATATAAGATTATTTTTTAAATTTTAGGTCCCACATCTATTCATGACAACCCTGCCAAGGGCATTAAAGTAATTATTATTTTAAATAATGAGAGGTGAACTTCTTATCTACATTTGCAATGGATATTAAGTGGGCTTAGAGAAATTGGACTAAACTGTCTTTCCTAAAGATGAAATGGTTCTTGAAGTACAGCTGCCAACACTTGCCCCCAGGTGTAATGATCTCCCCCTCTTTCTTCCCCTCATAAGCGTAAGAATTAATCACAATTTTTAGCATAGGGCCAAGGAGAGTGGGGGAGATGGAAAGTCTGTCATATGTCATTAGAACTCTGATTGTACATGTCACCAATGGTATAGGTGGTTTAAAACTGTACATATGATTTTATGAGAAAATGAAGTAATCACCTATAAACACATAATCTTGCTTTGACATTTATTTTTAATGAACCAGGAAAGTCTACAGCTTTCTTGAGGTCAACAAGAACATACTTCTCACTGGAAGACAACATTTTTGTTCCTACACTGAATGGAATGAGTTGTATATTAAACAACATAGAGTGGGACTGAATCTATCTCCTCCCAGATCTGAAAATTTAGTAGGCTGTGCCTTCCTTTTTTCCATTACAGTTATGCATCAAGTGTATTCAATAAAATGTCCTTCTCTTAGAATTACTGAATATACATATGAGGAAAGCGTTGCTTATTACAAATTATTTTAACTGTTAATTCTGGTTGAGATGGAAGCTTTGACTTCTATGAGAGTTCCAGAAGTCAGGTGAGACTGACAGCAGATAATCAGTCACAATTACATTTAATCACAAAATTCAAAAGTCACAGCAGTTTAAAGTGTATTTAAGCACATTTAGGTGATACCCTGAAACAACTTCATTTTGCACAGTACAAACAGGACGGAAAAGCAGGTTTACTTATTTTAAACAGGATTGGATATTATAGTGATGGAAAGTAAGAGTACAGAAGAGCAATGAACCCTGATTCTAGTAACAAGTTTACTGATAATTCTTCAGAGAAAGTAGCTACTCTGAGAGACTTCCTTCAGCGACAGAAAAGATGCACCACTGCAATCTCTGACCCAGGTGGTCCGCTGTAGACTTAGGAGTAAGACCAGGTGATTAGTGGATGCCTTACTTTGGCTAATCAAAGTCAAACTACACAAAGTAGATTTTAGCTTCAATTTTTCCCTCTCCTAAGGGAATTTTACTGTGTTTTACCCCATAGTTCACCAGCTTTGCAGGAAATCCGGCTTCAGCTTTGTTCCCTGCCTGAGAGACCTGTAACCTGCACTCCCTGCTCCTGCCCAGGAACCACTCCATCTGCTGGTGGGTTGGACATGCAAGGAGGTGAAGGTAGGGACGAAGCTCTCAGTCTGCTTGTTGAAGTTATTTGTAGAAATAAAGCAATCACTGGAGGAAGCCAGCTGAGGTGTTTTTCACAACAGAGTATCCTACTACCAGGCACAGTACCCTCCTTTCCATCATCCCCCTGTTTTAAAGATAATGGAAGAATTGTATATCCAGTATATTAAGAGCTTCTAGCATGGTGACTAGGCACTAAAGATGCAGAACTAAATTTCTGCTGCCTGCTTGGTCCACAGAAGGATTTGAACAAAGGCCTACCGCTTCCTGAGTGAGCCAGATTTAAAGCTTGTCCTGAATTTGAGAAATAAATTAATTCTCTGTTCTGAAAGACACGTGAGAGGTGGGAGAGATGGGTAGCAATGAATGTCTGGTAATTTGAACAAACTGAATTGAGAGCAGCAGTGAAGACTGAGAGGAATATATCCTCAAAACCTCACAATTATGGCAATTTTCTGCAGGATTAGGCCCCTACCACTTCAAGCAGAGGTAGAGGCTAAACAAGGGTCTACCATATTCTCCATAAACTTTGAGGTAGTCATCTGCTGGATCAGAGAAGACAGTACTAACTCCTCCAGTAAGCAATCTAGCAATTTAGCAGCCTAAAAATGATTTCCAGCTGAAAATATGTAATCAATTCAGTTACCTCCAAACTGAAGATCTGAACAACAGACTTTTTATTTTTCTATGAATTTTCCTTCTAAAATACAATGCTTGAAATAAGACTCTCCTGAAACATCTGTGTGGAAGAAATAAAAACAAATGCAAGTACAGAACACAAGTTTATTTTTTTCCAAAGAATTCTCCTCTCTGATCTCTAAATTATAGAAAAAGACACTGTTCCCTACACATTCCAATTCTTAATTATTCTAAGGAAGAATTTTGATTGCAATTACCAATGTGTCTGCCTTACAAGGTAGCTGAGATCCAGTAGCTGGAATCTCAGTATAAATGGCTGTATAAGGAGTTACAAACATTACTAGCAAACCACCTTTTTTTTTTTTTTGTGTAGCCAGGATATGAGTAAAAAATCTACCATCTGAGACTTCTTGTTTCTGAAAGGAACTAACATCTTTTGTTTGACCAGCTAATGCAATTTGCAAATATAAACCTTTACAAGCCCTTTTCCAGGCCTTAGGACTCAGCTTCTGCACCTGGTACCTTCTTTCCAACTACATGTTCTAAGTAACAAAAGGCTCTTTAAGAACTGTGCATCTTATAGACTTTTATAGCTGTAAAGCCCACTACTTCTACATTCAGAAAAGACTGTATATTCTTAGCACTTCTGTTACAAGAAGGCTTAATCAAAAGCGCCTACCTAAGAAAATGTTTGGTAATGTATATGTTATGATAAAGTTATTGGGATTTAGACAGAGCTTTGGTGTCATGAAATGAATGACTATGAAGTGTTTTCACGTTAGTCTTATTTATCTGGAGATTTGCAGGTTAAGATTGTTGTTTAAGCAAGATTTCCAGAGTAGGATATCCAGAAATAAGTAAACTAGTTCTGCAAAAATTACAGGAATTTCTTTGTCACTCAAAATCTTAAAATTACTCTTGAGGCTTGAACATGCTTTCTTTCAAGGGAATGACAGAGTACCCATTGACTGTAACAGGATATGAAATTTGCTGCGTCATTTACTTTGTGAGATTCTCTGGGCTAATATTATACAGCATGTCAGAAGAGATGATCATAATGACCTTTTCGCCATAAAAATCTATGAAGAGTGGTAAGCATTGACCTAGTGCTGCTGCTTCTTCTACTGATGTCAATAGTGGAGGAGTGAGGCCAGAGCAGAACATATCTGTATCACTACTTCAGTGAAGCATAATTTAAACAAAAATGAATTGAACCAAAGGTAATGTATTAGGTAGAGCAGGTAATGCAAAGGAACTGCAGTAATGGAAGGGAAGTGTCAGTTGTTTGGGCTCATCTGCCAGAAGCAAGACAATCAACTTTGAAAGTCTGTGCTCTTCAATCAGGTATAGAGACAACCAGGACAGTAAATGACTAGATAGTATAGAGACCATAAGAGAAGGTGTTTTGGCTTAGATGAACCCTATCTAACCATTTGAATTCGGTGCCCAAATTGAGAGACCATTTGCCACATACTCCTTTTGCAGTCAATGGACAAAGACAGCTGGATAGTTCCTGTAGGCAATGCAGATCCTATTTTGACTGAATAATTGTTTTGCAATGTGAATCTCTCTCTATGATCATAGGGTAGAGAAACTAGCCTCCTTTCCCTGGTGCCTCAGTTAAGTGTATGATTTCAGTTAGGATTATTCCTGGGTTATTTGTAAAGGCATAAAACACAGCACCCTGGAGAAGAGTAAACCATGTCGCTGCCCCTGCAGTTATTAGACACTAATCTCAAAAAGAGCAAAATCTGTTCTTAAAAATACCAACATGTTTTCTGGCTAATCAATGACAGTGGCTGAACTGACACCTACTAGATCACTGATAGATTAGACAACACCTACATTTTAAGCTCCTAAAAATACTCTGAAGTAATGTGAATGTGAAGTAAGGTTGGCTGAAACTTTTCTCAGGAGAGTTTGGACACCAACTCCTTTAAGTTACTTTGAAAATCCTCCCCACCATCTGCCCAAGAATTTTAAAGTTTTTTGTAAGTATCTCTACAGCTTTAAAAAATCTA
Source organism: Columba livia (assembly GCF_036013475.1). Classification (NCBI taxonomy): domain Eukaryota; kingdom Metazoa; phylum Chordata; class Aves; order Columbiformes; family Columbidae; genus Columba; species Columba livia. The sequence goes on along the minus strand of NC_088603.1, from coordinate 62,990,505 downwards.
TGGAGGGGAAGTGCTGCCATACAGTGAGTTTATGAAGGCTTAAACATGTAAGAGAGACAAAAGGTACAAGAAGACAAAGAGGTACTATTTGTATTCCCATTATTCTCATTCTGCAGGTATATATGCAGAACATAAGACTGAGAAAGACAATATGCATCACTGTTCCTCAGTCTGAGTCATTATTTTTCTCAATTTTTTTGTCTGTCTTCCTCTCTTTATGAATATGCACAGGTTTCATTAGGCTTCTAAGTCGAGTACGCATAGTAGATAAAGACTGAGCATATTACTTAACTTTTCAGCCTTCTACTTTCTTTTGCAGTAGAAACTGCAAGAAGAGTTCATAACACACCTCTGCTTTTGAACCCTTCAACCTGCATACTTAGATTCCTAAGCATAGGATTTTGTATGCCTGAGAATATGTCTAGCCACTTCAACCCCTCTGAATCCAAGATTCTTTCAAAGCCACATTGAAAGAAACTGTAATTCCTTAAAATTGAGCTACATTTACAATTTATAATGGCTGAAGATAAGATCTTAGTTTATAGTCTCACTGAGGTAGAAGCTCCTCCTGCTTGGTATTGTGTGCATGCAAAGTAAAAGAGAACCCAAAGAGTTTATAAACACGCACCCAAGTCAGACAAAGGATGTATCATCACCGCTGATGTCATACAAGTCCCTGTGCTGTCAACACTGTTTTTTTTTTGTTTTTTAAACAGAATCTCCAGGGAACAACAGAATGATGACAGTTAAGAAGGTAAAACAAATAATGTATCTTACCTGGAGTTCATAATGAAGCAAAGCTCAAATCATTGACATTGTTTTAGTAAAGATAATTAGTAAAGATAATTTCTTTATGTTCCTCAGTTTTACATGGACAGTCAAGTTTATGCAGGCAACAGAATTTCAAAGAAAAAGTAACGCATTTCACTGAGTTCTGTGTCAAAGCCATGCATAAATCATCTCATTATTTTTATGTTGCAGCAAAAATAAACTAAGTTCACTTACTAAGTTTACTCATAACCACACTGAACACTATATGATACAAGATTTGTATGGTTCAGGGGTTTGTTATTTGCATGTTACTTAAACACTTCATAAAATGTCTTTAGTATCTGTTCACCGTGTGTATTTTCTGAATTCCTTATTGGAAGATATGGGGGTCTCTTTTTTTTTTTTTTCCCCCTGGTATTTTTTTTGGTATTTAATACCTTCTTTTGCTATTTATTCTAATTAGATCCTGTTTTTCCATTAAACATGCTACACTCCCCTTTGATGACTGATTCTTGGAATTGAAAGGATTGTGGAAACCTGATCTAATTTTAAGTCCAGAAATATGGTTCTCTATACATTTATCATGAGACAAATTTCTTACTCTGAATTGGGAGGACTGCATTGAACATGACATACACATTTACATAGAAATGCATATGATATGGCAAAATTAAAAATAATGGTACATGTTCCAACGAAAGAATTAAAAACCAGTACAGTTTAACTAAATACTTTTTCATGCTTCTAAATGGGAAATAGTGTCATCTATTTATTCACTGCTAGGTAAATGCATTTCAGAACAGTAACAATCTTTTACTGAAAATATGCACTTCTGATAAACACTTTCATGATGTTCATAAGCTGTTCATTAAATGCCAAGTCCTTGTGAAGATGGGTAGGTGTATTATTTTTTGTCACTTGCTAACCAGGTGAAAACTGCAAATTAGGATCAAACAGCAGACTTATGCAAAAAGCTGAAATAAAACAACAGTCACTTAAGAAGGCCTAAATAGCACAAGGAGGACAAGCTTAACTATTACAGAGGTGAAACAAAGAGGTGGAGGGCTGGACAATCCCATGGAGCAGATGTCTATATGCTGGTACAAGAACAAGAGCTATAAACAGGAGGATCTGAGCATTTTCCTAAGTGATCAAAATATTAGCAAAATGGAGGGTTGGTGTTTTTTTTTGTTTTGTTTTGTTTGTTTGTTTTTGTTTTTGTTTGTTTTTGTTTGCTTGTTTTGTTACTGTTTGTGGTTGGTTTTGGTTTTTTTGTTTTTTTTTTTTTTTTTTCCCCCCTGACCAGTCCACAAATATGGAAGACTATAATTTGTTCAGGAAGGATAAGGCAATGTAAAACTTTCCATAATGTGGGCAGAGAGCGCTGCTGAAAGTCTGGTGGCAGTGACCACAGAGGAGAAGAATAGTGTGCTGCTGGGACAAGGGATACAGCACAGACCACTGGACAAAGCTTTTTGTGAGTATCAGCCAGAGTAATCCAAGAGTCCAGCCTCAGTGTTAGGGGGTATTTCAACCACCCATGTATCTGTCATGAAAAGAGTTAATGTGCAGTTGTGCTCCATTGATGTTTGTCAGTTTTTTTGATTCATAAGGAGAAAGCATTTGGAAGGGAAGATCTTTTAATGACGATTCTAAGTGATGGGAAAGAAATTGTCAGTTGTCAAGGAGTAAGGCAAAATAAGTGGGAGAGGCCATTAAATGGTCTTTGTGATCATTAGAAAGTGCAGAACAGATGTAAGTAAAAGAAAAATGATGATTTTCAAGAATATCAATGAAAAAACTTGGAGAATTGAAAATGGGAGTTTAAGACAGCAGAGTTGAAAAAAAATGAACACAACCATATTAGTGCCAAGTATATGAGTGGAAAGGAATGACAGAAAATACATAAAACATCAGCTAGGCTAAAAGTTCTTTGACTTGAAATACAGGAAGGAAGCAAACTAAAAGGACAGATCACCGACGAGCTGAAAAGCATCAGCAAGGGGCTTTCAGACTGAAACAGAGAAAGTACAAACTGATGAGAATTTAGATATGACATATCACCTTACTCAACCTGACGAAAAGGCAGACTGCTGTAGACGAGAGAGGCCCTTCTCTCCCCGAGCCATGATCACTCTTCTGCCACTTCTCTTGAGTGATGTCTGGCAACGATGACACCAGTGAGTCAGGTCAGCTTGTGACCTGACTAAAAACCCTCCTGTGCCAAAAGAAAAAGGGGAGCTTTGTCAGATATGACTGAGAGATCTAACACAGGAGATACAGCTGCGACATGAAGCTAGGGATAAGGGCCGGGTGCCAGGACTGGCCTTTTCAGTAATGCCTTACAGTTGGACTGAATTAAATTAATAGAAAATCAAAGTTTTATTTAAGTTTGACTTTTCAAATCAACTATGTTTAAAAAATGTCACCCTTGGGCACCTCACAAAGAGACGGAAGTGCTCTCCATGCAGACAGGAGATGATCCTGAGAACGTACTGATGAGGGATGAGAGCAGAGCTAACGCGGTGCAGGAGGAGGAGGTGACAGAGGGGAGGAAGGGGAAGACATGAAATTACAGAGTATTGGAGCAAGAAATTAAGCAATGTGTAAAAAGAAAAAATGGAAAAGGAAAAAGGAAAAAGTAGGCAGTCCTTTATGAACAGGCAGCAGACACTCAGATGTGGCAGAATCAACAAACGTATGTCTGGATTTCAACAAAGTTTTGGACACCAACTCAAGCATTAATTTTATCATAAATCTGGAAGATGAGTGTAAAGCTAATTTTGCACTCCTAGGAAATCTCTGTGTAAACCATGACACTTTCAAGTATGAATATGATCTACTGTTATTTAAGGCTTCATAAACATGTTTGAGTCACATATTATAATAAGGAACTTCAAGCTGTTAGCCTAGGAGCAAAGGTAAAAAATGTGTCAAGCTAATTTAGACCTTCTTTCTCTAAGTAACATCTCTTAGTGAAACAAACAGTAATACAGCTAATGTTTTAAAATGAAAGCATTAATCCATAAAATAATATATCTCTTTTATGGATTTCAACCCTTTTGTTAAAGCAGAAGGAGAAACAGGAAAAGACTGAGCAACACAAAGTAATAGTTTTAGTATATTTATTAACTAAAAGTATGTTAGAAAACAACCAAAGGTTAAACCTAAAGCTGCAGCCAAACCCAAAGTATTCCAAATGTGCCTGTTTAATATGCCCTGCAGATTAATGGATATTACAAATTGATTCTAGCTGTACTTTTTAGAGGAGGTGGAAGAGAAGGCAAAACAGTGAGATGAAAAATACGGTCTTTGTTTAGAAAACAAAAATGAGATTATAAAATTGAAAACATGAAAGTGGAAGAGAATCACTAATAACTATATTCTTTATCTTCAAATAAATTAAGAAAACCTTGCTTCGTTGTATGTTCCAGTGTACTACAGGCAGGCATTATACAGCCCCTTTCTGAATGCTGGCAGGAGAGTTTGCTTTCCCAATTCTGTGAAATTCTAAAATATCACGAATATGCAGCTACTATACTTTCTAAGCTCTTGGTAGATATTTTCACTTATTTCGTCATTTTCAGGGAGGAAACAATGGTGGCATCTGTGTCCTGGTGCTAAGTGCTCATTTGCATGCAGAGGCAGAGAGATATCCGTTTATTATCAATTTTATGCATTACTTCATTTCATGGTGTTAAAACAATTACATTCAAAGGGTTCAGCAGTCCACAGCCAAGCTATTCATGGCTCCAGCAGCATCATATAATAACGTTATTCAGGGAGAGACACATACATCATCGTTTACTGACTCAGAAGTAAAAAAGAGAGGGAGAAGCAAGTCCTATAGAGCTGGATGCAGAATTTGTAAAACATCAGAGATATTACAATAAGCAGAGAAACTCTGGGCAGATGGACATGAAATTTATTGACTTCTGAATTACTTTCTAAGAAAGTTGGGCAAATTTTTTATACACAACAATTCTACTAAATTGTCTGCCACACATACTTTCAACCTCTTTTACACAACACTCTTTGTCACCCATACTGCAAAGCTCCACTTCAGCAAAAAAGCAGAGACTGTGCACCTCCCTTTGAAGATCTCAGAACACATACCGTGGAACAGCAAACAAACAGTTTGGTCTGAAGAGACTCTTGTGCTCAGAGTGCTTTCTACATGCAGTGGATTTTCAATCTGATTATCTGGTTACTTCTGTCAAGGCTTTGCCAAGACTTCCATGAGGAATTCACATTTGTCTATCAGTTCACATTAGCTAAAGCAGCTGTCAGTGTAAAGGATTTCAAAGTTTTAAAATGAGGACCTACCTTCTGACACCAGTCAACTCTCCAAAAAATAAAAAGAAAAATAAAAACAAAAAACCCCTGTGGCTCGGTAGTGAACAAATTAAACAAGCACATCTATTTCAGGGTTTCCCTTACTGAGTTTGGTGAGATGTTTTTTTCAGCAGAAAGCAAACAAACTACTTAATTGAGCATTTGCTGGAATTTGTAAACGTGCAAGAAAAAAATCAAATCAAACAACTTTTAATAATGCTTCACTCTCAGAGGAAAATAAAATCAGTGTTGTCCCTATAAAATAAAAAAGCAATTACCAACTTTTAAATTATTTTTTCTGTAATCATCTACCTTCAAGAAAGCAACTTGAATGAATGAAGTACAAGAGAAGAAAAGGCTTTTTAAAGCATTTCAACACAGAGGAAATAAACTGGAAGAGGAGTTTTATTATCTGGGCTCTCATAGACAATTGTTGAAGTGCTTAGAAATTTCCCATCAGTTCTGTCTAGGGATAGTTGATATGCATACAGTGCACTGATAAGTTGTAGGTCTGCTCAAGCCACAGAGAAATGCAAGTTCTGAAGAAATTAATTTGACAGCTGGGAAAACCAGCTAGTTCCTGGTAAGAACGACAGCGTAAAACAGTCTGTAGCAGTTCTCAAGCTATAGGGCACTCTCAAAACTATGGGGGAAAATACATTCTGGGCTGTTGCATGGCAGGTTTCCTCTGTTTCTGCTCTGAATACCTCAACAGCCAGCACTTCTTTCTGAGCTATGTGGCTCTGCCCCTGCCACAGCTACCTTCTAGCATTGGAATAATTAGGGTACCGATGGCAGCCCAGCTGTGCCACATCTGAATGGCCTGCAAAAGCTATCTCAGAAGAAAGGTAAATAACTCGATGAACTGGCCCATGTTGAGTCCTCATTAGGCTTCTAGCAATATCTTGTCTTGCCAGTTTAAAGCTAGTATGTCTATATTTATTATACATTACATTGCAGTCAAAACATTTACTGTAAGGGCAAGGAAAATGTCTAGGACCAGTGTTATTAGGCTATACAAACTAGAGCAGCTTCCAGAACTGAAAAAAATTTGGTCTAAGTTTATCACAGTATCACAGTATGTTTGGGATTGGAAGGGACCTCAAAAGATCATCTAGTCCAATCCCCCTGCTGGAGCAGGAACGCCTAGGTGAGGTCGCACAGGAACATGTCCAGGCGGGTTTTGAATGTCTCCAGAGAAGGAGACTCCACAACCTCCCTGGGCAGCCTGTTCCAGTGCTCTGTCACCCTCACTGAGAAGAAGTTTTTTCTCAAATTTAAGCAGAACCTCTTATGTTCCAGCTTGATCCCATTACCCCTTGTCCTATCATTGTTTGCCACCGAGAAGAGTCTGGCTCCATCCTCATGGCACTCACCCTTTATATATTTATAAACATTAATAAGGTCCCCCCTTAGTCTCCTCTACTCCAAACTAAAGAGACCCAGCTCCCTCAGCCTTTCTTCATAAGGGAGGTGCTCCACTCCCTTAATCATCTTCGTTGCCCTATGCTGGACCCTCTCCAGCAGTTCCCTGTCCTTCTGGAACTGAGGGGCCCAGAACTGGACACAATATTCCAGATGTGGTCTCACCAGGGCGGAGTAGAGGGGAAGGAGGACCTCTCTCGATCTACTAACCACCCCCCTTCTAATACACCCCAGGATGCCACTGGCCTTCCTGGCCACAAGGGCACAGTGCTGGCTCATGGTCATCCTGGTGTCCACCACGACCCCCAGGTCCCTTTCCCCTACACTGCTCTCTAATGTGTAATTTCCCAACCTATACTGGAACCTGGGGTTTTTCCTGCCCAGATGCAGGACTCTACACTTTCCCTTGTTAAATTTCATCAGGTTATTCCGCGCCCAACTCTCCAGCCTGTCCAGGTCCCGCTGGATGGCAGCACAGCCTTCTGGTGTGTCAGCCACCCTCCCAGCTGTTCCATTACTTTCCCAGGAACAGAGGTGAGGCTGACCGGTCTATAATTACCCGGGTCCGCCTTCTTGCCCTTTTTGAAGACTGGAGTGACATTTGCTTTCCTCCAATCCTCGGGCACCTCTCCTGTTTCCCAAGACTTGGCAAAGATGATGGAGAGCGGTCCAGCAATGACTTCAGCCAGCTCCCTCAGCACCTGCGGACGCATCCCATCTGGACCCATGGATTTATGGATGTCCAGACTATTTAATTGCTCCCTAACCCAGTCCTCATCGACTAAAGCAAACTCCTCCATTGACCTGGCTTCATCCGGGGTCTCAGGGATACAGGACTCCCCAGGACAGCCTCCAGCAGAGTAGACTGAGACAAAGAAGGCATTCAGTAATTCTGCCTTCTCTGTATCTTCTGCCACCAGGGCACCCACCCCGTTCATTAGTGGGCCTACATTGCCTCTGGTATTAGTTTTATCTGCTATATATTTGAAAAAGTTCCTTTTGCTGTCCTTGACCCCTCTCACCAGCTGTAATTCTAAGGAGGCCTTGGCTATCCTAGCTGCCCTCCTACATCCTCTAACAGCAGCCTTATATTCTTCCCAAGTGGCCAGCCCCTGCTTCCATGACCTGTAAACTCTCCTCTTCTGCTTGAGCATACCCAACAGATCCCTATTCAACCACGCAGGCCTCCTGGCTCCCTTCCTTGACTTCCTACGTGTGGGGATGCTCTGATCCTGAGCGTGGAAGAAGCAATCTCTGAATGCAATCCAGCTATCTTGGGCCCCTTTTCCTTCAAGCAGTCTTGCCCATGGGATTTCCCCCAGCAATTGCTTGAAAAGGCCAAAGTTAGCCCTGCTAAAGTCCAGGGTTGCAATTCTACTTGCTATTCTGTTCCTGCCACCCAAGATGCTGAACTCCACCATCTCGTGGTCACTGCAACCCAGGCAGCCCTCAACCTTTACTGCTTCGACCAGACCCTCCTTGTTAGTGAGGATGAGATCCAGCAGTGCACCTCTCCTAGTTGGCTCCTCCACCATCTGCATGAGGAAGTTATCATCAATGCACTGGAGGAACCTCCTGGACTGTGGCTGGCTGGCTGAATGGTCCTTCCAGCAAACATCAGGGAAGTTAAAATCCCCCACAACAACCAGGGCCTGTGACTGTGAGGCCACTCTCAACTGCCCATAGAAGGCCTCATCAACTTCCTCAGCGTGATCTGGTGGCCTGTAACAGACGCCCACAACAGTGTCACCCCTGCCAGCCTGCCCCTTGATCCTGACCCATACACTCTCAATTCGCTCGTCATCCACTCCTGGGCAGAATTTAGTACATTGTAGTTGCTCTCTCACATAGAGAGCAACTCCACCACCACGCCTGGCTGGCCTGTCTTTCCTGAAAAGGGCATAGCCATCCATGACCACATTCCAGTCATGTGAACTGTCCCACCATGTTTCCCTAATTGCCACCAGATCATAATCTCCCGACCGAACACAGGATTCTAACTCCTCCTGCTTATTCCCCATGTTGCGCGCATTGGTGTACAGGCATTTCAGGGAGCATGCCGAGCACACCAGTTTCTCCCCAGGGGCATAGGATGCCACCCAGTCCTCATCAGTTTTAGAATGCTGCCCCACTGGGACAAGCCCAGCTACAACCCCATCCCCCTTCGAGCCTAGTTTAAAGCTCTCCAAATGAGCCCAGCTAATTCCTGCCCCAGCATCCTTTTGCCCCTGCAAGATAAACCTTTCCCGCGTGACACTGTCCGGACTGGTGTCTTATAAAACCAACCATTATCAAAAAATCCAAAGCCCTGCCTGTAGCACCAGTCTTGGAGCCAGCCATTAAGAGACTGAATTTTCCTATTCCATCCCACATCGTCACTTGAAGATGGAAGGAGTGAAGAGAAGATCACTTGAGCCCCTGAGTCTTTCACCATCCTTCCCAAGACCTTGAAATCATTCTTCACTCCCCTCAGACTACGGGAAGCAGCTTCCTCCCCATCTGTCTGGAAGACCAGCAGCGGGTAGTAGTCTGTCAGGTGCACCAGTTTGGGGAGCTCTCTAGCAATATCCTTGATCCAGGCTCCAGGTAGACTACAAACTTCCCTAAGATGAGGGTCAACTCTGCATATTGGGCCCTCTGTTCCTTTCAGAAGGGAATTTCCTATTACAATCACCCTTCTTTCTTTCTTATCAGAGGCAGTCTTAAGTTGTGAAGTCAACCGCCTCTTCCTATGTGATCTTGTAGGCAGACTTGGCACCACCTCCTCACCTACCTCTTCTTCAAGATCCAGGGCCTCAAACCTATTACGGAGGGGCACCTGGGGAGACAAAGCAGGCAGGGAGGGGGGCTGCCTGTGACGCCAAACCGGAATACGCTTCCAACCCTCGTCGTCTTTTAGGTCCCCTACCTCTGCCCGACAGCCACAAGGGTGGGGCCGTCTCAGGACTTCCGCTTCTGTCCGAGAGGGCAGGAGGTCCATCTCCTTTTGGGGGGTACCTCCCTGGGACCTTTCCGACTGGCACGTCAAGGCGTTACTACACCAGTCGATCTCCCTTTCGCACTCCCTGATGGTCCTCAGCGTCTCAACCTCCTCCTTAAGTTTCACAACCATGTCGAGCAGGTCTTGCACCTGCTCACACCTCACACAGGTGCAGTGCTGGCCTCCCTCCCCCGGCAGCAGCAGGCTCTGGCACTCCCTGCATCCAGAGACCTGAACAGCCACCGTTCAGGACAGAACCTCCTCAGTCTGCCTAGCCATAGTCTGTTTGAGACAAGCTCTCCTCCTGGAGGCGACCATGGTCGTCAGCAGTCTGGGATGCTGGCAATAAGTTAGAGGGGCTGACAACCAACAAGTGTTCTCTGCACCCTGCTACACAAGCTACCACACCCGCTGCTGCAGCACAGTGTGGGTGGAACTCAACCACCACACAAGCTGGTTGCTCCTCCCTGCACCCGGTGGGTGCTGCCCTCCCAAAGGCTTTTTCAAGGCAAGAGGAGGGGGTGTGGTCACCGTCACCGTGGGAACGCCCCCCGTCACGTCAGCCGCTCTCTCCTCTGAGCTTCCTAATCTCGGCTGAACCTCGTGGGCGGCTGAACCCCGCCGGCTCCGGCTCTCGCTGGGCTGGCTCCGACCAGCTGACTGAATGCTAGTATCGAGTTTCAGCCGCTTTTAAACCTCCCGCCGTCACCGTGGGAACGCCCCCCGCCACGTCAGCCGCTCTCTCGCAATTGTCAATTTATTTCTCTCTGCAGGGTTCATGAGCTCAGACATGGCTCCGTGTCAATGTTACTTGCTGCTCAGGGGCTTGATTCAGGGATCATGGCACAAAGAAGTGTGTCATAGGCATACTGTTGTCACTTCTTGTGGAAGACAGTTTCACATACACCAGGTTCTTCAGTCAAATCCCTTCTGTTACAAAAACTGGACAATAATACAAATGGTAATAATTTTCCTCTTACTTTGCTCTTCCTGACTTCACTATACAGTTTATTCTGCAAGCTCTTCAGAAAAGGGACTGTCTGTTCATTGTGATGCCTACATGGCGAAGCCCTGAGAACTGACCATGGGTCTGAAGATATTAGCCTAATAATAAAGTCCTTAAATTCTTCATGGAAAGGGTTGTCAGGCATTGGAACAGGCTGCGCAGGGAAGAGGTGGAGTCACCATCCCTGCAGGTGTTTAAAAGGCATTTAGATGAGGTTCTTAGGAACATGGTTTATTGCTAGAGTTAGGTTATGGTTGGACTCAATGATCCTAAGTGTCTCTTCCAACCAAAATGATTTTATGATTCTATAAAGAGACTTACATATCTATCTATATATATATATATAGATATATGCAAATACTGGACACACTCAATATTGGAATAAGTTAGTGCAACTCCACTCATACCAAAGGGGTTATACTAGGTTTTGCCAAAAGAGATTTTTGGATCAGTGAATCTAAGAAATAAGAGATCAAGACAGTCATCGGAAGAAGAGAATGATAACATATGTTATTTAAGTATTTAAATTTAAACCCCTGAATTAATTAAAAAAAAATTGTAAAACAGTGAACCATATGAAACAGAAGAACAAAATTATCTCCTACTTGCCAGAACGTTGATGGAACAGGGAAAATACTCATTCAATTTGTAGGTCATTGCCATCAGCTGTCAAAAACCCCAATATCAACAGTTCATTTCATTGCTAGCCTGGAGTGATGCTATCTCCCACAGTTCCTGCTGTCTCAACATGGGAGTCAAGGGCAGGTAGGATAGACAATTACTAAGTGGCAGCTCAAAGTCCAGTCTGCCTGCCAAAAGAAAACAGATCCTAATATGCACATGGGACTGACAAAATTTAAGGAGGGCTAGTAAGAAACAAGAGTTGGTATAAACAAGCTGACGGTCAAAGTTTGAGTGATGATGAACTTTTACATCTTCCAATATGATCCATAGAAGCTACAGGTGCACAGCAAGTGTTTAGTTACTGTCTGGATTTGGCCCACACACAGTAAAGATATGTTGCTCATTAATGCACCATAGTTCACGAGTCTACAAATAGCAAATACATAACCAATGTTGCCAATATACAGCTAAATGGCACAGCAGAGTCTTCCTTTGCTCCTTATTTTGATTTTTTCGTGTTTTGGATTTTGATGTTGTTCTCCGGTTTGTCATAAAACCTAAATAATCTTGCCAATTGGGTGCTAATATATTCAGGGGAAATGTCAAAATTAATTTTCATCTTCTAAAATATCCCCAAAGCCACAGTGTATACCTTTCTGGGGCTGTTAACAGGAAATCTGTTTTCAGACCGGCCTGCAACTAGAACACTTCCATACATAAAGGTACTCAGGGCAGGCAGGCAGCAGACTGTTAATTCACTCCCTGCTCATTCCTAGAGGTGGTGTGATAAAATGAACCACATGACTTTAATGTGCTTGGTGCTCAAAACCAAGACAATTTCAGGACAAAACAGCACCCTTACTAGCAGTTGGCTGAGACATCAAGAACAAGAAGAAGAATTTCTAAGACCTTATTGGTGAACATATGGCAGACTCTGATTTCCTTACTAAATCAGATGATATTACTAGAACTGGGTCATTATGCACACATTGTAATCTATCGTTAAGCCCAACAAAGTAATATTTAGCTAGTGTTTTAATTGTACTACTGGGATTTATCTCTGCTTTTTGAAGAAAAAAAAAAGTCCAGGAAGGAAGAAAGAATGGTGAGCTTTCAATTTTAATAACAGGAGATTGCCAATTTTGACAAATGACACTAACAGCTTATTCAGATAATGTTTGCATATATACATACTTGCACATATTTTTGGTGTTATTTAGGAGATAGGAAATGTTTAAATTATTCATTCTCTTCCATCCCTTCCCTGAAAAGCACATTTATCCTCCCTGTATGTGCTTTCGTAATGCAAGCTGGCATCATATGTTTCAAATAATCTTCCGTTTTGTTCTACAAAGCCTACAGACAGGCCATCTTTACCTGTATTTCCAACCATGAGGAGAGTGTCATTTCCAACCATGAGGAGAGTCATGCACATGCATGTGGTATAGAACTGATGACATACAGGAAGGAAATTAACCTCTTGGCCTGGAAATCAAGCTGTCCCTCACAATGCTAATGCATATAGCTACAATCAATTAAAACAAAGATGCATTCTTCTCATCTAGTCTGCTGAGCAAATATACAGTACAGGGTGGTAGAAACCAAGGCTTCTAGGTTTTTCTTGTCATGTCTGTTTCTTGGTGTGTTTTTTTCTTTACCAATCATTCCCACATGATTTCTGAGAAATATGCAGGCTGCTGACACGAGTAGTGTTTATTCAGAGTGTGGGACAGAAGAGAAAGGTGTGCAATTCAACTGTAGGACAATCACCCCAAGCCTGCTAAATTTTGCAATATGTTAAGCAGAACTGCTCAGACAAATCTCATATCTGCCTTCAACAGCTGGAGATAAAGAACCCTGTTATCCTTTCTGTCAGGGTTAATAAAACAAGCAACTTATTAAATAGCATTTTGTCAAACACAACGGATAATGAATCTTATTACATAGTTAAAGACTTTTAACAATTAAAAAGATTTATGAGCCAAGTGCTGCAACACACAAGTGCTGGAGGAGTGAACCAGCTCCCATGCAGCCACAAGGCCGCATCCTGCCTGCACTTGCCAAGGGGGGCACCTCAAGAGGAGCCAGGAGAGCCTGGCAGGTAAATGTGCAGCTCTGGCCCAAGAGGACAGCAAGATGGACACCCCAGGAGCCCAGCCCTTTGATGAGGCTGGAGCAGCCGGGTACATCAGATACCGTGGCCCCCCAGCCCATTGTTCCCCATCAGCTACAGTACATGTCCAGTGTCTGGTTTGTCAATCATCAGATTCAATGGCTGTTTGCCTGGGAAGTGCTGACAGGGGGCTAAGGGGGCTTGCCAGAGCTTAATTACCGTACGTCATTAAAGGGCTGCTCATTCATATTCAGTAAGGAATCATTTGAGTAGACAGATATGTCTTTGTTAGATGAACTGAAAAACATACTTAAAAAAAATCCCTACCCCTCATGTATTTACATTTGTTTGGTTAAAGAACTCTTTTCACTCTGCTTAAGAGACAGAAAGGAAAAAAATAGGTGGGGGAGGAAGGAAAAAGAACAGGAAAGAAATTAAAGGAAATTAAAGGAAAATTAATAAGAAAGAGTTTGCATTTGTAACCTGACAGGCCTTTTTTTCCTTTCCTTTTTTTTTTTTTTTTTTTAAGGAAAAAATAGAGTCAAATTCTGCTTTCATTTTCTACTCAGTTGACAAAGATACACCTGTGTGTGCGTGGGGGCCACTATGTTGGCACTGGTAAGGATATGGATATGGATTGTAGTCTGGTTCTCACTGGTGATGTTCTTCCACCAAAGATAGCATCAGCTCATATTCATCAGCAAGCCTAACAACAACCTCATCCTGGACAAAAAGCCTAAAGAGGAAGGAAATGCCTTTGTAATCTGCACTAAAGATTTCACATGACAGCTCTCAGTGATACTTTTATAATAATTATTTTTAGCATGGATTTTAGTTAAAATAGAGGTCAAAATCAGGATGGACCGAAGTAGCTGTCCAAAATTCAGCTATTGAGAATGAAGAAACTTCTGGCTTCCAAAGTAACATACTGGCATTTTCCTAATTGCTGATTACTAATGATATTCAGCTGTTGCATCTGAGAGGGCACAGTAAACCTCTAGTCTGAGACACCTTGGTGCTAAGCAGATCACCTCTATAATATTTGTTTAAAAACCCCACAAAATTATATGTGTAGAACAACATGAAAAACCATTAGATCTGGCTCAGGAGTGAGTCCTTAGTCCTATTTACATGTGGCTGATCTGAGGTTAAAAGAATAAAAATGCCGAGAAAAAAAAAAGAGAGATGATATACCCTCTCTTGTCCCAGGATGCTGAACTGCACAAGGCTGAGGTTTTCAGTGCCCAGCAGTTCAGGCTGACCTTTTTTTTTGCCTTTGAGTCTAGACTTTTGGAAATGCAGCAAGACATGAAGTGAGAATTGTAAAGAGACCTTGTGAGGTTAATATAGTTTCCCTGTATTTCTTTCTCAGAAATGGTTTTGGAAGAAATAAAAAAGGACATTTGCCTAAAGGCAGACACAAAGGCACAGGAAATTTAATCCTGCATGGCTAAAGTTTGGCCAAATTATGAGCCTTCTGATAACAGGGTCTTTCATATATAATGCAAAGGATTTGGCAACTTCAGCTGTCAGCAGAGGAATACAGAAGTTAGGGACCTAATATTTATTGCTGGTTTATGACAGGGAGCAGTGAATCCAACCACAGGATTTTCACAATGTATATTGACAGCTAACAACAGTCCAGCTCATTAGAGCCCCTCTGCCAGAAGACAGCATCAATCCTATAATTGAGAAATAAGTAGATCACTCCAAGTCAGTAGTCCCTACACTCTGTTAAGCTGAAGCAATTCTATCTCAGTATAATAACACATGAACCCTAACATCAAGTACACTAATAAAAACTACTATCTTTTTATAATCTGATCAAATTTGAGTTCCTGTTGGGTCAATAACCTGGAGTTTCCTGACATCTCTACATTTAAAACCTCAATTATAGCTCTATATTCCGCACAGTTTTGCCTTGCATACATAACAGATGTTTATATTGAGATGAATGCTTTGTGGACCCAGAACTGTCATCAGACGTCTTATAATCACATTTTCACCTATGCATATGGTGTACACCTGTGGCTTGTTGGAATTATACTCAATTGCAGTGTGGGAGGTTTAAAGACAGATATTGATATTTTTCATTCACATTCTGTTATACCTTTTAATGCTTTTTTTTCATGTTTAGTGTGTAATGCAAGTGCAGAATTACAAGAAAAAGCAAGGTTCTTTTAAAGTTCCATGTGCCTTAGTATTTTGCACAGAAAAACACACATTTACATTAGTAAACCAATGTATAATAAAACATAATTTCAATATAGGCAAGGTTTGAATGTTCTGAAGAAGTGTGATGGGATAGTAGTAGGTTTCTCTGCTGAAGATATAAAGAAGAATGCCACAAAAAACAGCCAAAAAGACAAAGTACAGGTATATCACATACATGTGGGTTTTGATATTTACCTATTTTTGTAAAGCAAATGCACTTGAAACGCACTGCCAGGAAACTGTCAGGATCTATTTTTCATTCCCCATTTAGAGATACATCTACTTTCCTGTGAAAGATCTTTGGTGGTATATTTCAACAGTAGTTTCCACATGCCAAAACCACCTATCATTAGAACAGCAAGGGATGGGATTCAGACTGCTGTAGCTCACCGTCTCTGCCCTCACAAAGGTGAAACACCAGACATTTCTGGGAACTGGATCTGTATCACTGAAGAATTTAGTATGAAACATGGGCTAATTGCTGGGATGTTTGTGTTCGCATTCTCACACAAAAAAAGCTGGATGCACAAAGAAACCAGCTAGTCCTACTGGGCCAAAAGGACCATCGGAAGCCTAAACACAAGGATGGGTTCTCTTTGTTGCAGGCTTTCATTATCAAGTACCTGTTTTATTGTGCATCAGTTGTCTGCTTAGTATAATCAACTGAACAAAGAATCATCAATAAGAAGAAAACGGAGCAAGAGAAGGAAAACCCAAAAGAGGTGGTAAAAATAATCGAATGCCCGGCATGCAGTTTCCCTAAGGCCTGCACATGAGAAGAATATGGAGAATATGGAGAAGAGGCTGTTAGTGAAAAATAGTGAAATTCCAGTGGATTCTTGATATTAATTTTGAAACTGTGTCCTTTGATTTTTCATGGTTTTACTACTGGCTTAACCCAACACCTAATGAAGCTGATGGGACTCCGTCCTCCAAAGTCAATGGTCAGCGACTAGTGAATAAACCATGTGCAACTGAAGATAAGAACAACTATACAGGTTTCTTTGGTTTGCAGTTCTAATAGACAAAACCTTTTTTGAATTAATTAAATTCTCATTGAAGAAACTAAGGTAGCCCATCTTATCTAGCTCTTTTGCATAAACCAAATACTATATTCTTTACAGGCCAAAACACATAGCAGGTTCTTTAAAATATTCTACATTACAGAGTTGTAATAACAGTATTTGCAGTCCATACAATGAAGAAGCACTTGGGAAACTTGAATAATAAGAATTACCCTTTTTCTTTATCGTATGCTCATTTGTATCTTCCTACTGTACCATTACACATAGAATAAAATCAACAGCCTTAGCAGGTCTGCATACATTTTCTGCAACAGCATTTTCAGTTATGTACAAGCAAGATGTAGGTTTCTCTGAACTGCATTAAATGCATCTCTATAAGTCAAATGGGTTCAAGAGTACTCTAAAAGTTTTAAATTATTATGATGTGTGGCTTGTTTGTCAAGATCAGCTAGCAAATTACTTTCTGTGCTCCTAGGCTTCTTTTGCACGCAGTTGTGCTAAGGCAAAAAAAAACCCTAAACCCACAAAACCTCAACAATCTACATTTATTAAAGCCATCTCTTTAAAAAGGAAATATCACAATTGTGTCTTAATAGCAGAGTTTTATATACAGTTTTATATGGAATAGCAAAATTGGCCTATCCCTAGAGGCATAACAAAATTTGATAGGCTTCGGCTTTTTCCTGATGGTGCTTATCTCTTTGGTATTTAATTTGCAACTTGCTAGCCATTACTCATGTTGGTTGCCAATTTCTGCTGTTTTTCATACACGGTCAAATTAACTTTTTTTTTTTTTTTTTTTTTTTACTATAGAAAACATGGAAAATAAATAAATTGTTATAAAATCTTTTGTCACTTATGTCACTTACAAGCCTGAACTTTGGACTTACCCAGATGAGCAAAGGTCTTATGACAGACAATAACAGATTCCAAGCATCTGCTTCTACCATAAACAAGAATAGAAACCCATAGCTGGGATCCACTTTTAAACTCACAAGAAGCATGAAGCTGTATACAACAGTTTCAGCATTCAGTGGAAGCTGCTCTGTGAGCTACTGACACATATACAGCCTTGTACACAAAACAGTTTCATGAAATTAGTTCAGTAATCTCACAATGTGCTCCAAGATTTTTGGAATAGTGATACAAGTTACATAAGTGAATAATTAATGATGAGAAAGTGTATGAACTGTACTGGGAAGGACCAAGAAATGATAAGTATTTTGTATCTCAATAACAAAAACAGAAAAGGAAACAACCTTCAACATCTATTAAACATGACATTTTGCAAGGGTTGCTAAATTAACTTTGTACATGAATGAATACCAAAGGGAAGTCTTCTGATGCAAGCTACTGGTTATTTTGCTTTGCAAATTCCCCAGTTAATAGTCTCCTCAATGGTTAATGGTCTCCACCTGATTGTCAACTGTTGTAACTTAGGAAACATGAATAAACACTGCCTCTAAGTCAGGCTCTAGAACTGTTAACTCAGGATGAATTTGTGGATAGCCTCTAGTTTTGAGAAGAGTTTTATTACTTGATTTTCCAATGGTTCATTAGGTGTTATGTCTTCCATGTAGATATACAACTTTTCCCTTTGCTCCAAACATCAGTATTTTCTGCTATACATCTCTATTAAGTATCGCCTGAATCAAAAGTAAGCAGCTTCTTGAAAGCATTACTACTGCATGCAATGTAACCATTGCTCCTCTAAGTACTCCACTTTTGTGGAAAAAGCCTTCTCTAAGAGGTCATGGAAAAATAACCTTATTTAAATTCAGTAACACACTGACTTTCTGGTATCTCCCTTCATTAACATTATTTTTTGTAGCCATTGGTGCTTAAAAAGCACTATACTAAATTGGTTTCTTGAAGGTTACTGTTATAGGATGTGATCTGTAAGGGTCACCTCTCATCTACCAAAACTATGCTCACAGAGTCTTACAAGCGTGATTACTGGAGTAAATGATAATTTCTTTTATCAGTCTAGACAAATGTTTTTCAGTGTGAGCCACAGAACTGTATTAAACAATTTCATCCTCTGAAAGATCTAAATATCTTACAATATTTAAAGAAGTGGAAGCAATAAATATTACCCATCATATTTATTTTCTTCTTAAGGTCATAACTTACTTTATTTTTATAATAAAAGATGGTACATGCGGTTTGTCTGGTTTGGAGAGAAGGAGGCTGAGGGAGGGCCGACCTCACTGCTCTCTCCAGGTTCCTGAGGAGGGCAAGAGGAAAGGGAGGTGCTGAGCTCTTCTCCCTGGTAACCCAACCCTCCCCTCCCCTCCCCTCCTGGAGAGGTGGTTGATGCCTCAAGCTGGTCAGTGTCAAAGAAGCACTTGGATGATGCCCTCAAGCAGCTGGACTTGATCATTTTTGTAGGTCCTCTCCTCTCCTCCTCTCCTCCCCTCTCCTCCCCTCTCCTCCCCTCTCCTCCCCTCCCCTCCCGGTAGGGTGCAGCAAGCCTGGAGCCCTTCCAAGCTCAGGCTGTTCTGCACAGGCAAAAAACCCTGGGGGAATGGAGGCCAGGGAAGAGTAGCGCTCACTCCCGCTACAAGCTTGCACGGGGCAAGAGAGCCAGAGAGCACCAGGGCACGAATGGTGCCTTGGAGGTGCAAGAGCAGCAGGCAGGAACTGGGCTGAAAGGACCCCGAGGAGCCCTGACAAGCCCCAGGGGCCACCCTGGGGGCCCACCTGGGGAGCCTAGAAAGGTTCCTCCCCCCAGATGCGGGGCATGAGGGCCACCTTCTTGGAGCAGGAGCAGCAGGCCCCTAGCCACAATGGCCCAAAGGGGCTGTGGTAAGGGGCCCTGCTCCATGCTGCAGAGGAAGGCAAAAACTCCCAGAGACACTTCTAGGTCAACGTGGGGTAAAAAAACCTTCCTCCCCCTAGCTGCAGGGCACGAGACGCCATCTTCATGGTGCATGAGCAGCTGGCAGTAACTGAGCCCAAGGGGAGCAGAGGAGCCCCGACAAGGGGTCATGCTCAGTGCTGCAGAGGAAGGCAAAAACCCTGAGGACCAATGCCTATCTCCCCAAGGGAAAATTCCTTCCTGACCCCAGCCAGTGCTGGCGATTGGCTGTTCCCTGACCACGTGAGCAAGACCTGCCTCCTTGTCCCACAGGCTGGTCAGGCCTCCAAGGAGATGCGTAAGCCCTGTTCTTCCTCAACCTGGAGCCACCTGAGAGGCTTCTGAGAGGGGCCAAATGCCCCCAGCCTGATTGGCTTGAGGGGCAAGAATCCTCCCCATGCCTGGCAGGACACCAGTGGCTGCTCCAACTGGGACCCCTGGCAACATCTTTGCATCCCCTTTCTTACAGCTGCTGCCCCTGACTCTGCAGGAGATGAGGACAGCCAGCTCTGCAGTGCTCATCAAGAAGGCATTCCCTTGCTCTTGCTATTGCTCTCCATCTGAAAAGGATTTCCCTCCATCAGATGAGTTTTGAAGGTGGCCCTGCCAGGAGCTGGCCTTGCAGTGGAGAACCTCCAGCAGCCTCATCCAGCCTCCCTCTGGTCTTTCTTCCTCAGCCTGCTCCAGGTGGTTCCATGGGCTCCTCAAGGGACCTGCTCCCCCATGTCTTTAGGCTGCCCTTGGGCCAGCTCTGGCAGAGAGACATGGGAGCATGCTCCCTTTTATGCTTCCCCAGGGCATTGTGACTGCTGTGTGACCAGGAGCTGGCACTGTGACACAGGGCTGACAGGGTACCCCCTGCACAGCTCCACCTGCTGCTCCTCTGCCCAGCATTTTAGGAGGAAGGTCTTTGGGGTGCTGGCCCTGAGGCAGCCCCTGTGCCCAGGAGGCCCTGGGGGCTGTCCCTGCTCTTGGTGGCCAGGCTCTGCGCACAGCTGTGGGGTGTCCCAGACATGTCCCTGACATGTCCTCTGCCACTTGACTCCCAAGGACAAACCTTGTGCTGTTACTCTTCTCTCAGGCCATGGCAGAAACCAACCCTGCAGCCCAGAGACCAGACCCATTAGCCGTCCCTTCTCTGCACCAGAGCTAATGGCCATGATGGCACACAGAATGACCAGGCACTCAGTCTGGTTGGGCACAAACCCTTTTCTGGGGATGCAAGAGGGGTGATTTAAGCAGCTGCAGCCTGGAGGAAAACAGATACTAGGGAGCAAAGGTTACACCAGTGTGCTGGAGAAGTCCATAATTTTCAGATCTAGAACAATTTGATTCGTGCTCAAAGCACAGCCAGGTGAACAACGACTTCCAAACTGTAAAAATAGGCCACTGCTGCTATTGCCCTCACATCCTCTCTTCCCACTGAAACTGAGCTGCACAGCTGGCTGTGGTTATACAGGATACAAAACACGCTTCAGCTGTGGGGTAAAACTTTCAGAGCTTTGACTTCAGCCTGAGAGTTATTTGCCCATCTGCCACAATTTGTGGGAAGATGTTCAGAACTTATCTAAAAGCCTGGCAAATCTCTTATTCCTTTAGGATATAGTATTTTGAGTCCTGGAAAAAGAAAGGAAGATAGTATCCTTGTCATTTTGTATGCTGGTGCCAAAATTGGTACGAACATTCAGGTTATGTAAACAAGTGCATTTCTACAATAGACATTCATTTAGTTGTTGTGACATCACAGGTGAAGGACAGGGTTTTGGTTCCCTCTGCATGAACTTTGCAGAGATGTAGAGAGCATGCATGATTTCCTCACCATTCCTCAGCAATGTGCCAAGGGACATTTATTGCTACACTGTTGACGGTGAGGTCTTCCTCTTGGAAGTTAAGTACTGTATTGGTTTGTGTTCTTGACCATCTTTTCCCTTGCACTTTAGTAGTTTTTTTCCTTCTTTGGCCTTCATCCTTGCTACCTTTCTTGAAAGTGATGACAGCCCTCTCAGCCTTTGTCTCGCTCCTTCTATTAGTTGTCTTCTGTAGGCTCTCAATGCCTCTAATCCACCATTTACTCTTTGCCTTAATCTCAGACAGAATTTCGCTATCTTAAACCTGAGGAATGAGAAATGCCCGTAGTGGTGCAGTTGGGTTCTCACAAGGGCTTTGCACAATGCTTGCCTTTCCTACTGAAGTATCTTCCCAGACACACAGGAGGGCCTTTGCCTGCATCACACTGGTGTCTTACCTTGCGACCTACTCATGCCTCCAGGAATATTTACCCACTCCCATGTTTTCAGACTGGAGCAGAAGCTCGTGGCACTCCATCTGATGTTGTGTTACCTATTTCTACAGTGCAGTTCTTCATGCATGATTGTAAGGGCTATCTCTTCTGTCAGAGCTTCAATTGGTATGGGTTATGGGGACTGTAGAAAGACAAAACAAGATACACCCTCTTCTGTTTCATGCATGCCATGAAATGCAGAATATGATGCAGACAAGAAAACTTACATTTCTTGAACAATGGTTTTATGCAGTCTAAATTCAAAAGACTTGAGCATGAACTTAACTCTTTCATACATGTGATGACATCAAAGGTTGAAGGGTGGAGCCTGACAGATGTGTTAAGGAGGCTTTCACCCATCAGTAGCCTGCTGGAGTCACGACCAACAGATCCAGCCCTCCACTGGCCAGGTGAACAACAGACATACTGTGTGGGTGGGCTCTGACCATGAAGCTAGTGGTGTCAGTCCAGTCACTTTAGAAATGAAGGTCTCCTCCTAGGAAAGGAAATAACTACAGCTGGCATTACCTGAACTTCCATTTTGGAAGTTTATTTGGAGAAAATGACAGGCACTGAAAAAACTCAGAGACAAAACACTGGTGGTTCAACATGATGCAATTGGTGGCACTGCTGTCTGTGGTTGTAAGCTTTACTTTCCAGGACTGTGAAGACAGGTCACAGAGTTTTTAAATGAATTCTGCAGGCATTCAGTGAAGAGGAAGGCTGTTGTTGATCATGCTGATGTGGGTAAGGAGTCATCTGGCCAGGTGGCCATCTGACACTAAAAGGCCACTGCCTTTCTTTGAGTCGCTACAGACCTGGCAGATGGCTGCTAAGAAGGACTGAGGACTTTGCTTTTTATACATTCAACTGAAACCACCTGAGAATGTTGGTGTGATGAAATTACTGATGACGTTATTCAGACATAAAGGTTTTTTTTTTTTTTTAATTGACAAAAGAAACTAGGAAAAACACCCTCCTATCTCACAGTTTGTAACTAGTTTGCAAAACCAGTGCAATTAGTGCAGAAATCTGCCAGTGTATGCCTATTCATTTAAAGAATCTCAACATTAAGATGCCAGCTCAGTATGAAGAAACAACAGGTCCTTGCAGGTGCCCAGCCATAGATCTGGTGGATCTATTCTATTCTATTCTATTCTATTCTATTCTATTCTATTCTATTCTATTCTATTCTATTCTATTCTATTCTATTCTATTCTATTCTATTCTATCCTATCCTATCCTATCCTATCCTATTCTATTCTATTCTATTCTAACAAAAGGGACCGAGGAGGAACAAGTGCAACACAATTATTCTCTGCAACCCAGAAAAATAAGGCTACAGCTTACTCCATGGTGGAGGGAGTGATGCTTAACTGAAGCCCTAAAACAAAGGGCTTCCCATGTGCTATTTCCTTATTTTGTAATGAAATAAATACTATAAAGATAATACCTTGATTTCCCTGCTGCTAGGCTGCTCACTTGCAAATCCTCCAGAAATCCTCTTCTCAATGAGAGAAGTAACATCAGCAGTCTGTTTTGTACATGAAAAACCTGATGAAAAAGAGGGGAAAAAAGCATGCAGGTAACAGGACTTTTCAGAAGCAAAGTCAGACAGATAAACTTACGGTACACTGAGCTGAGAAAGAACTTGGCAGTGCTTCACTGTTACCAGTCACTCACAATCCCCAGCTGCAAAGCCCAGATCCTACAGGAAGACTGTGACTCTCAGAAGAAAAGACAACAGCACATTGACAATGGCTTATAAAGGAACTGGGCATCAAACTTAAAATAGATTAAATAGGATTTAACGATAATGTTACCACTGTTGAGAAAACGGAAATTTTGCATGATGTATGACTTCAAAAGAGGCACTGCATGTAAACCTGCCTTGATCTCTGTTACTTTAGTTACTCAGATGACTTTAAAGATTCTGGACCTAAATCCACTGGCTGAGGGCAATGATAGGTATCTGCTCTGCGGGATCAGCTCAATAGGAAATCACATCCACAGATGTGTGTTCTAAAATCCTCTTCTCCATCCAAGAAAAATACACTTGGGAAAAACAACAGCATGTTGGATTCATACCTACCTATGTAAAGCAAGTAACTGATTAAGTACCACTTGCCAGATCAGGAAGTGTGGGGTTCTGTTTCAGAACAGATGTTGAAGTAGGATTTGATCCCTTTGGAGGCTATGTGTTCAACTTCATGACAAATCAAACCGACATTTTTGCATTATGCACTTTTAGCACCAGAAACTATGCATTTCTGCAAGTCTTCTTGTTTCCTACTCCTTCATGCACTTGAACTTATCAAAAGAAATAGACATAAACTAGAACTGGAGAGTAACAGCATTTCTAGAAGTCTTCTCCAGTCCTTGTTCTCAGTAACCTATAACTTTTAGTTTCCCAGGAAAACAACAAGGCTGCTAGAACACTTCAGGACAAACAGACTTTTTTTTGTGATGGCTATTGATGAATGCTGAAATAGACACACTCCAAATTACATAATTTTTGCCCATGGTCTCATGTGGGCAAAAGTACAAGGAATTACACCAGCAGTCTTCCATTACAGGAAAAGACAATAAAAAAGTATCAAGAAGGATTAAAAATCCAAGTGTGTTTTCCTTAATACATTTATTTTGCAAAGATTTCTCCTCTGTTTGGATTCAAAGCTGCTTTTAACCTTCTACCTGCTAGATTAAAACCAGTGAACTTCCTGTATTACATTTTTTGCCTGTAAATCAAGAATGATCTTTTGATTACCTTAATAGTAGCCATTCAGTCTGCTATACAAAAAAGAGTTAAATAAATAAACGCTTGCACCTACCTTCCCTGAATTTACAAGTCATTGCTACTGTCTTCTGTAGTTCCATGATTACTGGAACTCCTCTTACTTTCTGTGCGAGAAACCCAAAAGGATTTTATTTACCTCCAGGCTGTAATGTCTTACTCTGACGTATGTATAGTTAGGGCTTGGAATGATTAATTCTGCTTCAGCTGTAGCCACCTCGGAACTTCTTTGTAAATACTGTATGAAAAACAACATTGCACCCACAACCTTATTAATATCTATTTGTCTTTGTATCACTGCTGTAATGCAACTTTGAAGATGTCACTGTTGTTTTTTTATACCACAGGAAAAGTGTAAGAGTAAGGGAGAGAGAGGGAAATAGCATAATGGATGTAACAGCAGGTCCATTTTTCCTGTAATGAGATGGTGTATCACATCAAACACACTTT
Organism: Columba livia; assembly: GCF_036013475.1. Taxonomy (NCBI): domain Eukaryota; kingdom Metazoa; phylum Chordata; class Aves; order Columbiformes; family Columbidae; genus Columba; species Columba livia. The sequence continues at coordinate 62,965,627 of NC_088603.1, read as the reverse complement.
TGGACTTACAGTGATAACTTGGAAAGAAAACAGTATCTTAATAGTATATCTTTTTTTTTCTCCTTAGCTAATTATTTAACAGTTAGTGCTACCCTGAAAGTAATTCTCTCTGAAGTGCTTTCTAACATGAATGAAATACTGAGGTATCCCACCAAAACAGGCTGACTTTGAAATTCTGAATGTCAAGCTCAAAACAATGTCCTCTTTGAAGAGTCACAGATCACAAAATTGTTTTCACTTTTGTTCAGTGAGTAACTTCAATTTACTGTGAATGGTGAGACAAAAAAATTTGTTGGAAAATCTGGGAAAATTAATTAATCAGTAATAAAATTAATGTTAATTTGATTCTTTTCAAAATATGCAGTAATTCTGACATGATAGAGACATTCCTGGAGTTCTCCTAGAAGCTCATCCTTTGAGGAGCAGTCTGCCATTCTGACTTAATATTTTATGTTAAAATAGCCTTTTTTTTTTTTTTTTTTAATTCTGCTATGGAGCCAGAGTAGAATGTCAGATGTATGGTCAGTGTGAAGAGAGTTATACTGCCACTTTGGAAATATGACAACATTGTCACAAAAGATCACAAGATTTTGAGAGATCTACGTATACGGATATTTATACCCAAAGTGGCCCAGGCATGCATTCCACGTCATTCATACATCAGTCAGAAATAGTCCATGTAGTACACAGAAGACTAAATTTTTTCAATATCGTCTGTCTTCTTGATAACTTTCAGTACTGAGCGGTTGATTCTTTTTTTGATGAACACTGCTTTTGGTGGTGTCTTGATGTTTGAGATCTAGAAAGAGCAGATTCACAGAAAGCTCCTCTTAGCTGGGGAACAGCTATCTGGTAAGCACAGTGCAACTCTGACTTTTCCTCAATGTTTCTGTGTGCCATAAAGTTGGCTTTGAAATATACAAAATGTGTTCCTGCTTGCTAGGGAATTTTGCACCCTCTTCTGGCCAAGACTCTCCCTTTTTAGGCATAAATCGTCAGATATAGGTAGATTCACCATGAAGTTATTCAACATTAATACCAACTATTCACACTGAAAAGTGCATGTTGTATATAGGCAAACTCTTCCTTACTAGAGAAATACCTAAACCCTAGACCATTCAAATCCTGAAGGTCAGCTGTGTTCTGTTGTTTTCAAATGCTTCATAGATAGATCTAAGAGAGAAAAAAGGGTATGTTGAAATAAATTCATTCTCATGAAACTGTCATCTTCCAGATCTTCCAGCAGTCCTCTTATCACCAAGATAAAAGCCTTCTCTTTTTCTATGGTGAGGTCCATCCAAACTAGGCAAGTTTCTATGCTGCTTTTTTATCACCACCATCTTCACTGTATGGAAAAAATGGAAATTGACATTTAAGAAAGTGACAAAAAACCCCTCTGTCCTTCTGTAACTTGTGCAAATATTTCATTAAACCAGTAGCTGCTCCTATACTTCTCCTTGAGTCCTCTTACACTCACTGTATAAATATGAAAACATCTGTAGCTTTGATGGCATTAAAGCATAAGCAAGACAAGGTCTGTAGGTACATACTACCTTGAGTAACAAATCTTGGGTTGAAAACTGCTGAATGGTTTGACTACCAGCCCTTAAATATCTATTGCAGCAGGATCTAAAGCAGCTGATACTCAGCTGTGGGTTCCATGACACTGAGCTCATTGAGCCTCTACTGAATATCTTTAACTCCAGGCGAGGTTTTTTTCCCCTTTTGAAAGGCAACTGATATTTTACATTACTGCCAGCTATGAGAACTTCAGGTTTTGCTGCCAGCTCATTATCTGTAACAATTTTCAAAAAATGCTCAATAAATACAGTTCACATTCAGTGCTATATAACGGTCATTCATTTTTCACTTAAACAAAAGGCTCGCATATGGCCCAGGCTGACATTTGTGATTCAGCGGGTCCCAAAGATACCATAAACCTAGTTTAATTTTGACATTTCCATTTCAGTGCTGATTTGTGTTTCCAAGATGGTTCATGCTCTTCGACAGTTTTTCTTTTGCACTGCGTATGGATGACTCAAAATTAGAAACCAAGCAGAACCTTGGAGTCTCCTTATCTAATGTCCTACAACTGTAAAAAGTACTTTGAAAGCATTTGTGGAAACTGCACCCCTGTTTCTTGGTCAATCAGGGAGGCATTATTTGCTCTGATAATCTTGGAGATGAATTTAACACTAAATAGGAATTATTCACATGATCAGTGCACAAGACACAGTGTAAGGAGAAAACACATTCAGAATCCAGGCCAGCACTGTTGGACAGGCATTTGAAAAACTCCATTGGTCACAGCTAAAGTATTGCTAAAATTTCTTGAAAGCAAAGTTAGAATTTTTTCTGACCATTTCACTCCTTCTTCCAAAGATAGAAAATGCAGTAGGCACTAAACAGCAATTTTATCCACCAGTCAAAGATTTATACCCTAGTAAATTATTCCCTAATTTTTCCTATTCTTTCTCTACACTACAGGTTTTAAAATTAGGGGTCATCCCTAAGAACTTGAACTGAATTGCCATCTTATCTTCCAGCTAGTCCAATGGCCTAAGGTGCTATTCAGCTGGATTAAAACTGGCAGCATTTGGCCTTAATCAGTGGCATCACATCTGTTGTTTTTTTTCTTTCTAGAAAATCTTAATATTTGATTAATAGCAATCTTCTCCTGAAAGTGTCAAAGCAGGATTCAGGATTTCACAAACTGTGGATACCTGGCTGAAAAACAGTACTACAGTACTGGTTTTTGAAATAAGGGGCTTTGCAGATTAAGCTAAGAGAATCCCTAGTCCTCTGAGTCATTGTTATCAGGCAGGATTGGTTACTCTCCCTTCTAAAGAGAGAGTTTTTTATAATATTTCTACTTTTTAATTTACTATATGTTTATGTGGGGAGAATATATAATAAAGTCTGTGCTTTTCCTCTAAAAGATCTTCAATTTCTTTTTTTATTATCAGAAGAAATATGTGGCTAACACCACTCGAAGCTCCTGGCTAGCCTGTATTTTAGGCATATTGTAGTTTACTGTTGAGTGACTGGGGATTCTCACAAAAAGAAGACTGCCTGGGACTACAGTGCCCAGAAGTTATGGACGATTTCCAAAGCCTCAATAAAGTTTATACAGCAACTGTTTTTCTACTATTCTGGATGATGGGAGCAGGGGCTAGAGGCTTGTACAGGATCAAAATGCCATCATTTTCACAACAGTAAATTTCACTGGTTCCAGGCTTGCTGCAGTTCTCTTTTTATTGCAAATACATCAAACTGTCTCTGATATATCTAGCATGTCAAGGCTGAGAAAGGTTCACACATCAGATGCTGACTTTAAGGGGGTGTTTAGAGGCAGGGAGGGAAGCTGACATAAGGTACAAGCAGTCTTTCAGATGCACTTAAAACATGCCATTTTTATGATCCTTTTTTTTTTAATTATTTTTTATTTTTTTAACAGACAATGGGGGATAGAATAGCAGTGTCAAGAAAGGTGGCAGTTTGCTCCTCTCACACAGGATCCATTGATTTCAGAGGACCTGGACATCTCTCCCTGAGCATTTATCTTTTTCTTCCATTTCTAATAAGCAGATTCTGTTGCCAACTAGATTAACATGTAGTTAATGATTAAATTTCCATTACTGTTACTAATATTTTTAAGTTGGAATTTGATATTTGCTGACCTTTTTTTTTCTCTTAAACAAAACTGTGGACTCAGCTATGACAGAAATTTTGCTGTGGTTTTTAGAAGTCCAACTTTTTATGTCCATGGCAAATAGAAAAATGTTCTGTAATTTCATAACATTGCATATACAAATGGCATTTTTACCCCTTTAATGTACAGTACTCATTTTCCTTCATTTGTCAACCTGATTGCAGGTTTGATTCAGAAAGAACTATCTATCAAAAAAATTTAAAATTATAAAAATAAAATGAATAGATGATATGAACCTCTCTTTATCCATTAAGTTGTGCTTCCAAAACATCTATGCTTTCTGTACCTTATAGATAATGTCTGTGGTACTAAATGTATCTGTTAAATTCATCCTCCCTCTTTGTCACACCTAAATAACAATATGTATATTCAGGTAGACAATGGAAAATAAACTTATGGCTGTGACTTACAGAGAAGTCGCTAGCAACCTGTTGTGATAAAATTTGGAGTAACACATATAAAGTTCCTCTTCATTTTATTGTATTTCTTTTTGTGAGCTTTCTATATAATCTGATTTACATCTGTCAAAGGATATGAAGAAAGCAAGCCCACAAATAGCAATAAAAAGTCACCACCCTAAGGCAACTTTGACATAAAGCCAGGACAGACACTTGCACCTGTATTTTCTATATCTAGCTTTTAAGGGCAGGAAAATCTGGAGTTTAGACCTTCAAGGAAAAACATGATTGTTTCACTCTCATATATGAATCCATCTTTTCTTCACATCACCTCTCTTTCCTTTTGTAAGAAGGAATATATATCTCCTAAATTAAGGTTTATCAGATGGTATGGGCAAAGCAGTGAAAAAAATATTGTCATTTTCACAGAAAAACTGCCCTATTAAACACAGATTACATGATCGCAACCTTTTTTCCTCCTCTATCTTTATTAATCTATTAATTAACTATATTCTTCTTCAGAAAGCAATGTCCCTAAAGGGGAGGAAATATTTATGAGAGGTCCAGCTGACAACATTAGCAGGTGAATCAGTTTATTATATGTTCTGGGTTAAACAGCAATTACTGTTATAATTGTTATAATGCAAGATCTCTGTTCTGGGGCACATATGCCGAAGAGAAGGAAAAGACAGCACCCCAGAGAAGAATGAAAGGTATCATTATTATAACTTGTATGACAGGACGATCTCGTTTATTATTCTCAGTATCTTATCTCAATTTCTGTTTTAATTTCATTTACTAAAAATGCCAGCATATTTTCTGGGTTGACTGTCACTTACAGGATTTAGTAATAGATGTAGAGTAATACTTAATTACTTTTGACTTCTTGCTATCTATAAATCTGAAGTTCATGAAATCAAATTTTTTAGTGTCTTTTCCCTCACCTCTACTGACATTTCTCACCTGTTATCAGTAACTTTAAAGCTTGGGAGGTCAGATTTTCTATATTACCTAGGCTTTCTCCAGTTGATTAAAGTAATCTGGATGGAATAAAGCAGTAGATATATTTCTAAGTAGAGTAGGGGGGCTGAGGGAAGAAAGTAAACATAATGCTGGCTTGATATGAAGTGTAGATTCAAAGAGTTTAAGACCAGAAGGATCTGATTATCCTATATGACTTTGTATCTCAGGGCAGTATATTTCACCCCATTATCCCAATACTGACCTTATAACTTCCAATTGCCTAAAGCCAACATTCCAAAACAAGAAATAGGCCAATCTCATCTCCACTGGTATTCTCTTTCACTGTGCAAACATCTTTACTGTTATGACTCTTTATTTCATATTCAAATTACATAGTGTCATCTTCCAGCCATTGCATACTGCTGCATCCCTTCCTGCTAGATTACAGGGCCTCTCAATACATGCCATTCATAAGTACAGAAATACATAGAAATTATAAAGGTTTATTTATAAATGTTAATTAACCAGGCTCCATTTTAGCATCTTTACAGAGCTAACTTCATGCTTGGTTTAAGATATAGTTCCACAAAATATCTACAAGTAAAACTGAACAACATAAAACCTGCCTAGTTTCAGGTTGCACAATAAACTCCTAACTCAGTTTCTCATGTAAGCCCAATGTCATGTCAATGGTCATTGGTCTCATTTGTAAAAAGACACCAAAACCGGGGTGCCACGTGCTTTCAGAGTTATTGACAAGTAACACCGCACAAGTACATACTTTGCACTTGCATCCTATCATTTAAATAAAAGAACAGAACACGGTCTGGGTATTAACTTTGTTCATGTTTGTTCTTCCACCTCTTAATTTGTGAAATGATATACAATGAATCCCCTGACTCAGAGACGTGAAGGCCAGAGGGTCCATTAGCTGATGCAGTATGACCTCACATATACCACACATCGTAGATTTCATCCAGTTACCATGGTATTAAGTGCAGTAATATGTGTTTGACAAATGTATATTTTCCAGAGAAGGAAATAGTCCTGATATGGAGAAATCAAAAGATGAAAAATGCAGCATTTCCCCTGGTAGTTCCAGCTTTAAATAATTTCACTGTTGTTACGTCACACCACATTTTTAATTCAAATTTGTCTTCTTTTAGCTTTCATCCATTAGTTTTTGTCATACTTTTGTTCATTAGGTTAAAGAATTATTTTATTTGGCAATTTCTCCCTCTCCATCTTACACCCTGGAATTGAGTCACTTCTCATTTTCTGTTTTGATGAACTAAGTGTACCCAATTCTTAAGTTTCTCAGTGTAAGGTATACTATTCTCATCTAAATTAAATTTTGCTGCTCTTCTCAACGACCTTTTTTGTTTTTGACGTGAACCTCAAATTCACTTGTCCTTGGTGATGTGTCACTTTACCACATCATTTCTCTCCAACATGTTTTCTTTCAGTAAGCATCAGAATGCAGCTAACTTCATCTAGTCCTTTGCAATTGCAATATGCACATTAAATTATAGGGGGGGGAGAAGATATAAACATCTAATGCACACTGAAAAATATATGAATGCAAAAATAGGCTGCATATTTTTAAAAAATTTAAGTTGGATGTTTATAACTAATTTGGCTCAGCCTGCTCAGTTGCAACAGTCTTCCAGCAGGAAGTGGTTATCTTCCCGCTGGTCACAGAATTATGTGAATAGATGGTAAATACAATGTAGTGCCAGGACAGCAGATTCCCACTTTATATACAGAAATCTCTCTATTATGTGGGTGGAATACAACAGTTCCTAACTTTACTGAAAAATCAATTTCAGTATAAGGGCCCCAGATTTAAGACCCTGTTTGTGCACATGATGAAGTAAAAGAGCTACAGAATGACACAACCATGAGAAACTTACTAGAGAAAATTCCACCTTTGATTAGACACCAGAGGAACGAAAAAATATCTGAGGCTTTGAAAAGACTTTATGTTTGACTGTGAGAACTTGACAAGAGCTCAGATGTAGCATGAGGTCAAGACCCACTTCTTCATAGTGACTCTATATTTGACCTCCTTAGCAGCCAATCAGTCATATATTTTCCAAAGCTACTTCAGTGCAGTGGATGGCATCAGAATGTTTCAAATTCAAGTTTATGTCTGAAAATCATCCACTAGGAACTCAAATGCAGCCAAAACCAGCAAGGAGCAGAGAATTTCTCTGAATTTCTCCAAATGCTATATTTCTGTCCTGCAGTAGCAGTGCCATCAGCTGTCTATGTTATAATGATCACACAATGCAATGCAATGACATATTTGTTATGTTCTAAGGTCTTCTTCCACAAGCTTCTGAGAAAAAATAAACCCCAGCAGGCTGAACAAGCAGAAAATAAGAGATCAGAGTGCTGCATATTACTAACCAACTAACTATCCTTAGCTATCACTAATTCACGTGGTAAGTGCTGCTCAGCATAACTTCAAAAATCAGGCATATGTAAATAAATGTTTCCTTTCATTGGCTTTAAATATAACACACTTTCATGCAAGAGTACAAGAGCAGAGCTGGAAGAGCTGCATCACAGAAGAAATTAATTAGTAGAGTCAGCAAGGATCTGAAGCAAAGAGTCCTGTGATTCCTCAACCATGTTTTTTCCTTCATATTAAACTGTTGTATGCTTTTTCCTTTCCTAGCTCTAAAGCAGACCATGAATGGAAATATGACTGTCCTGATAAGATTTTCTGCCTACCATTAAGAGACTGGAAATGAACAGAGAAGCAGGACACAGTTTTTTCTGAGTCTCAGACTTGTCAGTCCTCACTCACCATTATAAGGAAATTACACTGAATCATTCCGCCTGTGCTGCTCCCACCAGCAAACCATATAATAAAGAACATTCGATTACCCGAAACATATTTGTGGTCTAATGGCTGTGTAGTAGTGGAGGTCCACCTACCACATAGTTGTTAAGACCATAAAGTTACTGTAAATACAGTCATCATTTGTTTAAATCCAGGGTGTCAAACTCATTTTCACCGGAAGCCACAGCAGCCTTGTGGTTGCCTTCAAAGGGCTGAATGTAATTTTTGACGCTCCTGATTTAAACAGAATTTGCGCCCACAAAAACTAAAACTTAATAAACCGCCACCCCACCCCCCAAAAAATGTTCAGCATAATACCTTCTGATTATGACACAAGATTATTAACATCCTTGATGTATTTTAGGTGTTTAAGATGCATGTTTCTGCTTTGCTACTTCTCTTGGACTCTAAATTGATAAATCCACATTTAAGAACTTGCCCTGGTGAAGTCCTCAGCTAGATTGGACAATTTATTAAATTAAACTAGGATGGATAGTTTTGCCCTAAGGTTTTGTGTTTTTTTTTCACCTTCAGCTTTTCATAAACAACACAACAAAGAACAACAACAACAAAAAATCACTACCCTGGATTATTTCCATTTTGATGAAATGTGTGATTCATTTTTTTCTGAACTAATCAATTATAGAAATATTTATGGAACTGTTTCTGTTTATTCCTGCTGGTGTGGAATCCTCTTTTAAAAGCACACTAAACCTGAGAAACCAGGCGTATCAAAGGTTTCCTTTACCACACAAAATTGGTCTAATAAAACTCAGTGTAACTCCTGGTTACAGTAAATGTCTTCAGGGATACCTTGTTTTAAGAGTTAACATCAGCTATTTATCCCTTTAATAAATGTACTGACCTTTTCCCAATTTCTAAGAAGAAGCTGGCCTGAAGTTTCAAAGTTATTTTAAGAATAAACAGTTAGGTAACCTCTGCAACAGAGGACCTTCACTTTGAAATGTCACAGCAATGGCTAGGTGCAGGCAGAGAGCACCCAGGAAAAGAGAACCATTTTGCGAGTTTTACTGCCATCTGAAGTCTTCAAGTGGAGGATTTGAGAGATCCTTCCTTCTTTGAATCTGGTGAGTTCTATGTGAGTAAAAAAAAATAATAGAGGGAACAGTGTTCAGCTTCAAAGAGCGTGTAGGTTGGGAGGGTGAAACACAGTTTACTGTATGGAACCTTTTTTTTTTTTAATTTGCCTTGATGGAAGTTGACAGCTCAGCCTGTATTTTGGCTCTGTCCATGGGCAGTGAAATGTGTGAGAAACCAATACTCCGAAAATTCTCATATGCATATGAAAAATCATGGTATGAAAAGGGGCCAAGGGATTAGGACAAGATAAATTTATACTAAGCTTTACACATTCCATTGACAAATTTGCTGTTTTTGCATTGTTGCCTCTGACCTCCTGGTTACCGAGGGGATGACATTAAACTGGGAGAAAATGGCTTATTATGTGTGATAAATTCAAACAAAGATGACGCACTTTACCCACCAAGTATATCTACGAAATTGTGAGGAAATGTCAAGCATTTCAAAAGAAAGCTGCTGTAAATTCTGATGCTAGAGACTTTAACGAATTTCAGCCAGAGTAGAAAGGTTTCTTTGTTTGGACTCAGCTGACACTCAGCGTGTGGAATATTATGAGCTCAGGGGGTCACATAAAAGCCACGGGAGAAAGGAAGAAAACTGTGGATGTGACAAACCTCAGGCACTAGAGGGCTAAGAACTGGCACAAAGACTTTGCATTGACTCAGCGCAGACGGTACATGGGAATCAGCACTCACGCATCAAAAAAGGTTCAAAACACAAACATCTGTCCCTTTCTGCTCACTCTCGCTCATTCCCACTGCCCCCAGTATGTATGCTTGGTCTTCAGGCAAGACTTGATTAGTCCCGCTTTTTTTTTCCTTGTGTTTCAGTAAAGTTGTAGGAAAGAGGAAAGATTGTGGGAAGATGGCAGGAGGGATCTTTTTCCAGATCCTGGAAAACCTCCTGTCCTGCTGATGTTACATAATTGATGAACAAATGATCACACGTTGTGTCCCTGATTCAGGTCAGGAGGTTGCAGGAGGAGGAAGTGCTGTCAAATGCTTGAAAGAAAAAGGAGGTAGAGGAGTAGCAATGAGACCCCCTGCCACTGTGGCAAATTAGCTATTTCACAGTGATGTTTACGCTACATAGTGCTTTTCACATGCTGACCCCTTGGGTACAGGCAAGATAAAAAGGGCAAAAATGACAAAAATTATAAGCTAAGGCAGTTAAGAAGAGCAAGTGAAACAAATTTGTAGCACACTTGCTCCCTTCCTGCTTCTATACACCTAGCACTACTGGGAATCACAGAGGAGAGCTGATGGTAGCTTCCTCACCTCCCAAAACACCTCAGCCATGGCTCTTGCATGTGACTTTGGAGAGGTTTTGATAACGTTACCTTAGAGCAGGGGAGCAGCATGACAAGACACACTTAATTTGAAATGTTTACAGACTATGTAGCTAAAAAAATTCAATAAGTAACTGAATATTCATCATGGAGAGAGGTTGTTTTAAATTTACAACTTTGTTTTAAACCGAAAATATCCTTCTTATTTATTTCAAGAAAAAAAAAAAAAAAGGAAAACAGAGAAAGGGAAAAATAATCCTAACAACAACAACAGCACCGCACTTCTGCCCCTTGGATATCCCTTGCTCAGTTCCAGAGACATACAATACCCTGTGCCTGCCAGAATAAGCCACCTCTATTTAGAGGTGACATAATTTTTCTCAGCCTCTCTAACAAAGGATTATTCATTACACCCTGAAAAGCGGATGTATGAGCTATGTAAAACAGCAGATTCCACCTCTCCTCGGGATCTAGCTTTATCAATGAACTACATAATAAACAGCACAATGCAAATCACAGCAGTGATTGCTATCCATAACGTCTTCCGAGAGGGTCTCTCTGCTCCAGCCCACAGGTTCCTTTGCCCCAAGAGCCATGTCTGCTTCTTTCCTATCTACAATGTGCCAACAACAATCAGTCAGCGGCTTAACTTGGGCATCTAGCACCTGTGAAGAGAAAAGATCAGCTGAAGAGCCACTGTGCCACCCATGCATTTTATGCAGTTCTGAATCCTACAGTACACAACCACTCTAAAAAATGGTATGCAAAATTTAAATAACTTGCATATTGGACCAGAAAGGCATTTTCAGTCTTTGTCATTACAACGCTTGTAATATACCATTCTAAGGGCATTCATACACAACAAGGCTTTCCAAATTACGCATGACTGCATGCTGAATTATAAATAGGTGTATATGCCAGTATTCATGCCTTATACTTTGAGTCTGTGGCTAGTCCTAAAATAGGCATGTGAAAAGGATGAAAAATGATGGGCCTGAATCATCCTGTCTCCTGCAAAAACAAAGGCAGTTGCCGAGGCCCACTCCGCCTGACAAGCATTGATGACAATGGGAGCATTAGCCCAAGGCTGAAGTGTTTTGATAATCCCACCTATAATGACTGACTGTAAAGTTGCCAGAATTCATAAAAATGTGTTCATAATTTTATTATTCTGCTTTACCAGCCTAGAGTTTTGATTCGTAAACTTACTGTATTAATATAATTAAGTAAATAACGAACAGTCGTCTTATGGTTTGACATGAGGTTAAATATAACCCTTCTCTTACTTATAGAAAACCCATTAGCTTTTATGGACATTGAGATTTTATGTGTGATGGTTTAGCAAAACACAATTTGAATGTTGGGATAGAAAGCTCAAGTGTCTCTACTTGAACTGACCAATCTTCCAGCTTCATTTGACAGGAACAGAGTCCTGCTCATTTACTACTTTATTACATTGGCAAACAAATCTCTTCATCCCCTGCTAAAGAAGACTTTATATAAAAGACCACATTCTGTTTGCCAACCTCTCTTTAGGCACTTAAATATTATTTTTAATTATCCCAGTTCAATCCTTCCTCAACAACTGCGAGGGCTGAAACATCTGTTATTTCTCAATCCAGCAATCTCTAAAGAGTCTTGTCCTGAAATAAAGAAACACAAATGCTGATTTTTATCACTGTGTTTGGCAACATGTGACCACAATGTTTTCCGCAAGTCAGAAGCCTTGACATTCCTTCAGCAAATCTCTGTTAAGCCACATACTGCACCCTCTGTAGGGCAGGTATCATTGAGAACATTTCCCTATCTATCTTTACATGGATACACACATATAAAATTTACAGAATCACTGACAATTTCCTTGTCCAAAGCCTGCAACCCTGCAACTTGTTTTCCTAAATCAAGCGCTTTTTAAATTATTAATAATTAATAAAGTAATGATGAAGTTCAGAAATCAAAGTTTTAGTTCTCCATTTATTAATAACTCCAGAATTTCAGCATTAAAAACGTTGCAGCTTGAGAATAATCTAGGCTAGATGAGGAGGGGAATGCACTGCTATCTTGTTGTTCCTAAATACAAGCACGAACAAAAGCCAGAAGTTTATCCCTCCTGATAACCACCGCTGTGCCTTGGGATGGTACTGAGAGCAGAAGGAAAGATAACCTTTGTATGTGGTTACGAGCAGTCAGAGACAAAAAAGCAGAGAGATCATTAGACAGGGCGAAGCTGGAATGACAGTGAGAAGAAAATACTTCCGCAGTTTGCCAGTAAGGACGATAAGTGGCTTAAATTAATTACTTGCTTCTGCAATCTCTTCTTTTATATATACTTTTACAGATACATTATTTAAATAGGATTCCTTTACGTTATTGTGATAACTCTACAAAGGGTCAGTGCTGTGCTCTGGGCGACTGCACCAGAAACTAAAATCATCACTATATGCATACCTCCCTTGTCCTTCTCCTTTCCAACAGCCTTCCCTTAAAAAAAAACCAAAACCAGCAGACCAGGGAAGATGCTGTTTGCCTCGCCCTGGGCCTGCTCTCAGTCGCAGCCTCCAACGCCCCCTTGTCAGCTCCTTACAATGTCCCCCCTCACAATTCCCCCAAAGCTGGGTCTAGCCCCCTGATCTACTTTCTCTTTTCCAGTCCAGTGCTTTTTCAGGTCCAGCAACCAGGCAATCAAGGGCACAAGGGAGGCAAGCCCTGTCGTCATTTCTGCCGCCCAGACCCATTCAGGACCCAAAACAGCCTTTAGGGCTCTAGTTTTCCTTCTGCAAATCCTATAGCAATTTTCTTTATCTGCTCTAGAAAAAAGTCCCAGCTTCAGAAAGCATGTAAGTATTGACAAAGGCATTCAGTGCAGAAAGCACCAAATGCCCCCTAATAATCAGTAATGCTACCAGACTTACCTAGAATATTTTAGGATTAATTGGAAGGATACAATGGTGATTTTTTGTTTTTAATTAAAAAATAACATTTCTCTTTGACATCTTTTAGCTAATGTTTCCTATTTTAACTTGTTCTAATTTCAATATCATTGTCAAGTCACAGATGGGTAGTGAAATATCAAAGTTAAAGGAGAGGGATATTCTAATTTTAAAATGGAAATATGTCTCTAAAAGGGGACCTGACTTCTAAAAAAAAGTGCCTGCCTTAAACTTTGGGCACAGTGAAATATCTATATGACTCATCATTAATGTATTGGAGGCAATGTTTCTATTTACAAATAAATTAAAAGGACATCTCAGTTTATTAACCTATCAGGCCCTATATTATAAAAATTTCCTCAATATAAAGAATAATACATAGAAACAAACCATTCAGTGCTTGTACTCAAGCAATAAAGGTCAATTAATTTATTCTCATCTTTCATAGGAGGAACTAAGGAAGTCTAGGGAGGAATAAGAGTCTCATATTTACTCAGTTCCATTTTATTCAACAAAAGTCCCTGATGTTGCAGAATACCAAGTTGTTGTTTTTGTTAAATAATTAAGGCTGTCTAGGAATCTGTTTCACAAGCCAGGTGCAAAATTAAAAAGTTCCAGGCAGGAAACAGGAGATCACTGTACTCTTGAAAGCAAGTAGATACCAAGTAAAGATTATGTAGCAGTACTTAGAAAATTTTTAATGCCCTCCAACCAAAGCTGAAGTAATGAAACAAGGCAATTACACAACAGCAACACAGAACAAGAGATGCCAGTGGTCATGTCCTGCCAGCGATGTTCTGGGGATGAAGTGAAATTCCTGATAAGACTGAATAATTTAGAAAAAAATTAAATCATTATCTGCATAGCTACATTTCATTTTAAGCCAATTCTCTTGCAGTGCCCCTTCTATTATATCTCTCTAAGACTCAGTTTCCACCAACAGACATGTGATAAAGGTTTATTAGAGGAAGTCTTATGAAAGCACATTTTGAAAAGTCTCCTGAGTGAGCTATCATAGAAACTCCATTTTATCTTATTTCAAGTCATTCTACTAGTATACGACATAATAAAGAAGTTGAATCGAAAGCTTGTAAGTGAAATGCAAATAGTAATTTTGTTCTGCTTGTTTAATAGTGATGCATAGAGTAAAAAGTTATGACATTAATACACTCAGCACCTACTAAGCATACTCAGAAATATTGGAGACACTCTCTGGCTACTCCTTGATATCTCTTGAGTAGAACTGGGGCTTCATACAGAATTAGGTATTCATGTGGAAAATTACAGCTATTTTGGGAGATGTTCTGTAGTGAGACATTTGGTTTCACCTACTGCAGATTCCGTTTCAGTCCTCCTCTTCGTTATAATGTGCATTGCACTTGACCACATTTGAATAGCTGTGGTTTCCTCAGTTGTGGTTTCATGGTCATGTAAATGTAGCATAAAACTGTGCCACCACAAAAATGGAATGGCCTCAAGCTACTTCCTTCATGTTGCTGCTACATCCTTTCTGCCATGATTATTAAGAATTTTGGAGAAGAGGATACTGAGGGGAGATATACTCATCCTCAAATATACCAGAGCCTGCCAGAATAAGGAATGTAATAAACGGTTCTCCGTTTTCACAAGCAGTAGATCAACCAGTATGCCCAAGCTGCAAGAAGAGAGATTTAAGCCGAGCATTAGGAAAACCTTGCAATGGTATGATACTGAAGCACTGGCATGGATTGACTAGGAAGCTAGTGTTTTTTTCTGTCACTGCGTTGTTTTTAAAAGCAAGTGAGACAAATACTGTCAGGAATGGCTTATGTACTGTTGATTCCGCTTTGGGGGTGAAAGATGGGGCAGGTGACTTCCTGGGGTCTTTCCCAGCCCCTTTTTTTTATGATTCTATATGTGTTGAATAGGAAATAGGGATTATATTCTAGTATAAATACAAGTAGCAGCAAATTCACCACAAGCTGTACTTTAAAGTAGATGTGACTGACGTTTGCTGCTCCTTACAATAAAGGGAGATGGATGGTAAAGCCATTTATAACTTCCTCCTCCCTGTTTTCCCACCTCTCCCCGACAGTTAAGAGACTGAAATCAGTTGAAGAACCATGGCTTTCTCAGGCAGCAAACTGTGACTGATTATTTGTTCAGACTCAAAACAACTACCCATAATCTAGATTTAGGATTAAAAGTATAAAACATAGTCAACCTTTTTCTTTTCCTGTTGAAGTAAGAAAAACAAACCAAAACACTATACTTCCTTGACATTATTTTTCTATATTTTCATTATTTTTCTATAGGCAATATCCTGACCTCTTCTGATGAACTGACAATCACACTGTGCAGAATACTATACCAAACTTGTTGCTCATACATGTATGTCACAATTGCAGATTTTTCCTAAGGCTGGTAAAATCTTCTGGTCAATCATAACCACCAAAATGACCATTAGAACAAATATTATGAACCATTTCATAAATCATTGTGTCTATTGTAAAGCAAATGTACAGATGTCATATTTGCACAACTTATTTAAAAGGATGTGTAAAGCCTGAGACATTCTTGCATGTCAAGCCATTAAGACCTATGAAGAAAGCATTCAGATTTAGTGTTATGTCTTCAGTAGCAGGAACAGACTTAAAAAATAATACAGTTGTATGATTACGGTATATAAATCCTTAGTTGAAATGAAAGTTCTGAGTAGTGAATTCCATTTAAATGTGTAACTATCCATATATTGGGTTTTTTTGTTAACATTTAATTTAGTAATTTGTTTCACTAAGAAAATACAATTCCTTTGCTACTGTCTGATTAGCAAGTTCAAACATGGCTTCCTACACCCTAATCAGTCAGACTCTCTAATGATGATTGACAGAAAGCTAAATGAATTATGGTTCATGTTCTCAAAATTAGTTTGCACATCAATATGAAATATGATTCTGCAGTTGATGGTCTTTGAGCCCAAAGTGAAGGAGATTTTTTTTAACCTGTTTCTAAAGGCAATTATTATTATTTTGAATAAAATTTTACTAATATATGGCTGTGTACACATACGCAGGCACGTTGCAAGAAGAGCCAGAGGCCACGAATGCATTGCAAAGAGCAAGTTTTATTTTAGTTACCTCTCTACTGGGGGATCTCCGAAGCCACGCCTGAGCTCCCAGGCAGAGGTGACACCAGGACGCAGGCGCTGGTCAGTTCAGCCCTGCTGGAAGATCACTGGGCCTGCTGAGCTCGCCTGTATTTCAAGGCTTCAGGCAGGCGCAGCCTCCTGCTCTTTCTCACAACAAAGCAGGAATCTCAGACATAGTGATAAGGTGCCTAGAGTTTCTCACAGGCCCATGTTATCTAACACAGAGGTTCTACTCATCAAGCACACAAGGTCAGTAAAACAATTAGTGTGATGTATGTGCTTTTTCTATAGACAGGTGCAAGTCACTTGAGCGTATTTACATTTAACTAACCTCCTCGCCAAATCTTCCGCTATATCCCCATAAAACGGCATTTCACTCTTTGTACACTGTCTTACTCAACATCATCTGGAAGTTAACAAGCTTTCTCATTAATGTTCCAGGTCCTTTCAGTAATGAACCCTTTCTTAGAATACAGGATTCATGAAAGGATATAGGAATACAGGATTTCATGAAAGTTATTTCTACAGTATTCAGGACATCCTATGATTCCATGATTCTATTCAAATTCTGAAGTATAGGTGACAAAGAACAGAATGCTCATAAGCAATGCAACCTGCAGCTGAAATTAAATTCGGTATTTGAATCTTTGTCTCATTTCCCTCTGCAATTACGTTTCAAATTTCATCAAACTTGTATACATCCTCATTAAAATATTTAGAAAAAGTAACACCAATGGGCAGTTATAGTGTTCTTCCACAATGTCAGAGAATATTTAGTTACAATATTTTTTTGTATATACATTCTACCAACTATTGTTTAAAACTTCTTTTATTCTTTTATGTGAATCTCAACTGATTTCACCAGGCAACACAATGATGCTAAAAAGTTCCAGTATCAACACACAGTTCTCTTCAATGAACATTACTATGGTGGGTTTGGAAAAGGAAGGAAGACAGAATTCTGCAGAGGTTTTTTTTGTTTTTGTTTTTTTTTTTTTTTTTTTTTTTTTAATCTATAGTAGGAATGCTAGTAAGAAGGAAATTAGAAAGTTTCTGAAAAAAACTTCTTTTCACAACAAATCAGAAACAGACTGCATCATACCGATTCCTAGGAAAGTTCTAATATCTATCAAGATCATACACCATTGCAGATCTCAAATGAAGCTACTTCTAAACAGTTATAAAACCAACTGACATGCTACAAATCATGTATCTTGCATTATACCCTTACTTTCCTGACAGTCATGCTCTTATCTGGAGTTTCAATTCACTGGGCTTTGGGTGGGTCAAATTCCTTAGTTGCTCCAAACTGCCCCTATTCCCTTGCAAATTCATTGTTGCCAGTGTCATCGAGAGCTGAATATCCAAAGCCAGACTTCTTGAAAGAAGGCCTATCATCTCTTCAGCAACAGCCTTTGCTCCTTTCCATGTCATCATCTCCTCAGGAAGAGGGGTGAACATCATCACATGTCTAAGTGATGTTCACCCATGAGCTGGGTAAAAATTTCTCTTTGTGTTTTCTTGTCATCCTCCACAGTGGAGAACAGTTATGAAGGGGATCAATGCCAAAAGCACTGGACCTGATACAGAAACTGGTTAAAACTTGAGGTTTGAGAATCTTCATAAATGTGAAAGCAACAAAGGATCATCCACTAACTGGAAGAGGCCGAGGTTGGAAGGGTGTTACATCTTGTTGTTGGGCACCATTTGAGTAGATTTTTTTCAAAATGGCAGTCTACTTGCAGACATTTGATGTTCCTCCAACATAACAGTTCAATCTTCACTGACTATAACAGAATTATTGCTGACTTTTTTCCGCAACAGGAGTGTAAAGTTTAACTTGTCCTGTAAAATGATTACTTGATTCTCAATTATTTGGTAACAGGACTATTAAAAAAGAACAAAAGAAAATTACTTTTCAAAAATTCAGAACATCACTCTGCACTATTATTGGGTGCCAAAGAAAAATCCATAGACACATTTCTGGTAGACATAAAAAAAGGAGACAGAGTAAATCAAACCAGTGTTTTAAAATGGGAAATTTGGTTGAGGTTGTGTAGCTTGCAAAAAGGAGGTGTGATCCATGGCTGTTGCAATCTCCTTGTACAACTCAGAGTATCATTGTGAACACTTCTTTCCCCTTCTTGCTAAAGCTAGCAGCCATTTGTCACTCCCAGCTTCCGTCTGCTGCATTTATTTTAGCAACGCATTGCCCATTTTAAAATGTTGTAAGAAATGATCATATTTTCTTCTATTAATGTTTTGTGAATAATTCATTCCACAGTCAAGACCCTGTGTACCTAGTTTCAACCTGGGAGGAATTTTTATCAGATGTGTAAACTCTAGAAAATATGGAGTTTTAGTGAGAATGCTATCTCTAAATTAATTAGAGCAGAGCTAGCAGGCACCATTATACTGTAATAGTTTATGAAAATTCCCAGATAGCAGTCAATTACATCAATTGTAATATGACTTTTTATGTTATGTTCTACAAATACTTGGAATTTTTAATGGCTTCAATGTGGCTTACATAAGAATCAGCACATAGGATACCAGGAGGCAACTTGAGAGAAAGCATCAGCAGCCACCACAGACTGATTTGGGTTCAGCGGTACCTTCTGAACCCTGCTGCATCTAGTCATGCTATTTTTTTTTCATTTATTTTTTCTTCTCCTCTCTCCCCACCCCCCACCAAGTGACATGTCAGGAAACAATTCCGTCTCTCTAAAATCCATCGAGTCACAAAGGTGGTATCACTGCCTGATTACTACTAAATGGCAATTAATTTTCTCTCTCTCAAAAAAAAAATCTTTGTTCTGCAGTGCAGAAACAAATGTTTAGACTAGACTTGCCTTTCTAGCACAGAATAGAACAAGGTGTAAGGGACCTTTGGAGATATCTATTCCAGCTCCAGCTCAAAGCAGGTTCAATTAGATCAGATTGCTAAGGACACTGTTCAAGCAAGTTCTGAGTCCAAGAATGGAGATTCCACAACCTCTCTTGGGCACCTGTGCCAGTATATCACCCTCATGATGAAGAATTTGTTTTGATCCCTAATAAGAATTTCCCTTGTTGCAACATATGACCATCACATCTTGTCCTAATAATGTGTACCCCCAAGAAGAGTTTATCTGTCTTCTCTGTGTCCTCCCATTAAGCAGCTGTAGACAGAAAAATTATTCCCCTCAGCCTTTTCTTCCTAACACTGAACAAACTATTTATATCAGTCTCTTCTCAAATGACATGTCTTCCAGCACCCTGATCATCTATATGTCAATGTCTTCCTTGTACTGGGAAGCTTCAAACTCGACAAAAATGCCACAGTGCGAGGAAGGATCACTTCCCTTGATGTGCTGGTTGCACTCCTGCTAATATAGTTCACTTTGCTGCAATGGCATGCAGCTGACTCACATTCAACCTGCCCACCAGGACCTCCATGTTCTTTTCTGCTATTGCCTGAAAAGTAGCCCTGTCCTGCAGCTGATAAGCAACTTCCCTTAATGAGATATGGCCCACAAATTTTAGTTAAACAGTACTGGTCCAGCTACAATCCCTGATGGAAGTCACTGTTAACTGGTTACCAGCTGGACTTTCTATCACTGATCAAAACCCTTCAACACCAATGGTCCAGCCAACTAATCTTTAACGTCCCCTTACCCAGTCCATATGTCACCAATTTGACTATAAGGATATAGTGGGAGATTGTGCATGTGCTTCGTGTGTTTGGAAATAATTTTCAAGAGATTTGCTCAATAACCTTCCCAGCATCCTTTATTATAATAATTTATTCAACTTGCAGAGGTGAGGTTCATTTCATTTGAGTCTAGAAGGCACAGCTTAGATGTTTATGTTAGGAAGAGGTGAACTGTAGATTAGAAGTGCTAATTTTCCTCCATTGGCTGCAGAACTAATTTGTACAAGGGCATCTACAAGTGGACACATTCTGCCCAATGTACCCTATTGCCCTGCACCTTATTCTTTAGGTGTATAAGCAAGTGTGATTTGGTCTATTTTGTTATGGACAAAACAGAACCATTTTAGTAATATCCAATATATGTAATAACATTCACAACCTGCTCAGGATTACTCTTCTTCACACAAGCTCGCTGCTTACACCAGGCATAATCCCAATACCTGTACAAATGCAAAGACAATATCCATGGCTACATCCTTTTCCTGAGCAAAGCATGTTTTCTTCCTGTGGCACTGCAAATGACTGCTTCAGAACAGAAACAGAACCTGCTGGGATTTACAGCCCAATTAGATGCTCAAGAAAAAATTCTGACCCAGGGAAGTCCATGGCAAAAGTCCACCCAGTCAGCCCTAACATCTCAGATTGTCCTTGAGTTTACAAACCTGAAGGAATGCAGAGAGAGAAATTTCTAAAGCACTTGATTTTGCCCAGACATAAATAAAAAAATAGCATAACCAACACGTGTAGCTAGGAAAAACCCTTTACATTCCTTGTCTAATTTAAAAAAAAGATCAGTTAAAGGTTCTAGTTTGTTAAGGTCAGCCCCAGAAATTTAAGAACCACCTCATTAACATCTTCACAAAAAAAGTATAAAGCATGTTTTACTTCGAATATTCGCAATAAAGATCCTCAATTCTTGCAAAACGTCTATATGTCTGCTACTCAAATTTTAATAAGTCAGTGAAAATATATTTACACAGCTTTCTTTTTCATTATTCCAGAAAGACAGAGAGAAAGATTGCTTCAGTATTTGCCAAAAACATCAGCAGTTGTATTACATCTCAGTGTAAAGGTTCATCAGGCTACGCTTCACAAAAAAAAGCTCTTTGAAATTCACTTTTTTTCTCTCCCCTTTCAATGCATTAGAGTAAAAAAAAAATGGTTTAAAGCACCATGCCATTATTTTAGAGCTAAACAGTTAAATGTTTTATACAGGAACATCAAAACCATATATGCTTCAAACACCAAACATTTTTTTAATGGCTTTCAGATAAAACAATTTATTTATGCAATTAACAACAACATGCAATTTCTAATAATTAGCTGATAATAGTTATCCACAAAGTACTTTATAGAATTGCCTTCTGAACTGCATTCATTCTGTAGGGAACCACTGAAAATTAGACTATAAAATTACTAGAAAATGTACTGCATTAACAAGAATTTCCTGTATTTTGTTTCCCCTACAGATTTATGGACTTCAATATTTGTAAACATTTGTTTTCAGGGAAAGACATCAGTTTTCTATCATCTCACATTTATACAAAGAAATAAATACCGCAGCAGCATTTTCTGAAAAAAATAATATTTAAACTAACAGTTTTCAGCAAAAATATGTGATAGAGTACATTTGTATTGCTGTTTCGCAAACTGAACATTTCAAAAGATAGCTGTTAGTTTGTTCTCAAATAATGATAAATTTGGGGCATTTTAATGGCCTTATGAATATTGAGCATTTTGAGTTTGCATTTTTGAGCTTTTTTTGACAAAAAGGGTGGCTAGAAGCAGAATTTATGTGAAAGTTCAGCTTGCACCTGATTTGAGATTTCTGGACCTAGAGCTGAAGCACCTTCCTAATTTATGATAAAGCCAAAAAAGCTGCGAGCAGGTTTAGCTGGGACAATTGGGTGCCCTCTGTACAGCTCCATTTAAAATAATAGTCAAAGGCTCCAATTTACCAAGTCCAGGCACAAAATCCTACTACAATCTCTCTCTTCTTTTACATATAGGTTACAGAAGAATTAGGCTGTTCTTCTGATTTCCATTACCACAAGTACATTTTGAGAAAACCAAAATATCTTTTTTGTGCTTTTTCTTTTAGGTATAGCTAATGGTCTGAATGAGAGCTAGAATGAAAGGGCCAGAGGGCTATTTTATGACCTTGAACATCTGGTGTCATTAAAGCGCAGAAACATTTTGAAATTTACATTTAAGTATTTATCTATATCTGGATAAACAGATTTTGTTTTCTGTGCTCTCAGATATCTATGTCGCTGATCTATCTGGACTTCTGGAACTTACTTCTAAGCAGGGCTTTGAGTGTTGCATGTTGTACAACAGTCTACTGTAGGCCAGCCACAACACAGACGGCAAGTGACAATCATTTTACCAACATGTTTTCTTGGTATTAAAGGATATGCTAATCCAATAACATTGCCAACTTTGAAGAACATAGTTTATTTATTTATATTAGTACAAAAGAAAATATTCTTTAAGTGCTAGTGCTGTTGTGTGCCTGCCAGCTCAGGAAAGTGGTGAAATACCATCCAGCCCTAGAAAGAACATCTCAGCTAAAGACAACAAAAGCAGGTTAATAATGTAAAACTGAAAGTTAAGCTTTACTTCGAAGAACAACAGGGAACAGAGATGAGCTGGGGTAGCTACTAGGAGCAAGTCCTGAACTGGTTCCAACTAACGCAAACTTTTTTTGCAGTAGAAGATGTGGCTTCTGACCATATGATGAAGTTTCTCAGAATGGCTGATGTAGAAAGCAGCAATGATCATGAAGAGGGACATGAGGGCAAAAAGATGGGATGAGAAGCATAAACATTTAATCAGGAACACAGAGACAAGGAGACAAATAAAATGAAAATATTTTAAAAATCATAGCACAAGTCGTTTAAAGTTCAAGACTAAGCTGACGTATGTAGAGACAAAAAAAAAAGGGTAAATGGTATTTCAGTTAGTAAAATTACACATTGTAACCACATGTGTATTAATCTTGTGGGATATTAATTTTGAAGATATTTTCTTTTTACACTGATAATATTCCTGGTTCTTCTGACAATGATCAGGACTAATGTGGCTTTGAGCAAGGGTAATGGAAGTCAGGATACTCAGAAGAGAAGTTCCCCCACTACTCTGGGACCTGACATCATTTCCTCACTTGAACCACATAAACATGCTTTGCATGATAGCCTTCACATTCTACCAACAACTGCTCTGTTTTCCTAGTTGATACCACCTCTGGGAAAATCATAATGTGCCTGTGAGTTCTTAGGACTCCAAGCAGCAGCACAGATTCCTTCTGAAAGTCTTTCCAAATAACTCCTTCATTTTCTACATGTCCTTCGTTTTCTAAAAGACAATTATAAAACCAAAAGCTAGTATTTTGAGTTCTCATTAGACTCAGGCCAGTAACTGACAAACTGAAAATGTCCTGGAACCAGAAATCTGTTTGTATTATTTTGTTCCTAGTCTGTATACCAACCCTATCGTCTGTTACTGCTAAACAAACAGGATGAACTAAATGTTCAGGCTTTTTACCTGTGTAGTAAGTCTTCCTTGTGTTGGTAACTCTAAAATCCTTCTAGGTACAAATTCTCCCGATTATCTGTCATAGACAGTAAAGTTCATACTGACTACTTAAGACTCTAATTTAAGATCCCTGCTTGTAAAAAACACATCAACAAAATGGTTAGCTCAAGGAGACTGACTTTCAGCATATAAACAACATGCCTATAGCTGTCCTTTCACAACTTATACTTTGCTCATTACCTAAGTGAGGAATTTAAGATTCTGATTTAGGCATCTGAGTACTTGTCTAAATGAGACAATATAAATATTCTTGAATAATAAATCGTAGAATAGTTTGGGTTGGAAAGGACCTTCAAAGGTCACCTAGTCCAAACCCTCTGCAATGAGGAGGGACATCATCAACTAGATCAGGTTGCTCACAGCCCCGTTCCAGCCTGGCCTTGAATGTTTCCAGGGATGGGGCATCTACCACCTCTCTGGGAAAACTTCCTGTATTCCACTACCCTCATTGTAAAACATTTCTTCCTCATGCCTAGCCTGAATCTCCCCTCTTTTAGTTTTAAAACATCACCCCTTGTCCTATTGCAGCAGCCCCTGCTAAAAAGTCTGTTCCCATCTTTCTTATTGGCCCCTTTGAAGTACTGAAAGGCCACAAGAAGGTTTCCCCAGAGCCTTCTCTTCTCTGGGCTGAACAACTCTCTCAGCCTGTCCTCACAGCAGAGGTGTTCCAGCCCTCTGATCATTTTTGTGGCCTCCTCTGGACCCCCTAAAACAGGTCCATGTCTTTCCCGTACTGAGAGCTCCAGAGCTGGACACAGTGCTCCAGGTGGGGCCTCACCAGAGCAGAGTAGAGGGGCAGAATCACCTCCCTTGACCTGCTGGTCACGCTCCTTTTGATGCAGCCCACGATACAACTGGCCTTCTATACAACCATAGTTCTGCCATTGTTCTAACTTTCAGCAGAAGCTGGGACGCATAATACAGGCAGGGCAGATTTTAATCAGATAATTCTGTACATCTGAACTTTAGCTTCAAAACTTCCTGTGGAGGCCAAGAGTGAGAATCAAAGTCAAGGGGTTTACATTTGGTCCAGTCTGAGTTCAAAAGACCACTTAGTATCAATTTCACTTCCAAAGCTAGTTGACTTAAAAATCTCTCAAATATGGAAATCACTCAATACCTTGTAAAAAAGCCATTGTGATCATTTATCCTTGCCATGGATCTATGGTATGTTTTCCCTCTGACCTAATTTGGGGATAAGATTACTTGATGAGACAGAAACAATGTAGCAGAAAAAATGGTGGGACTTCCGAGCTCTTTTCTTTGCATTTGCAGACACGACTGTGTTAGCACACACTTCTCTCACAAGAAGACAGGAGAGAAAGGTAGTGATGAAGCACAATCCAGATTAATTTGGCTACCACTTCTCCAGAGCTGTCCCTCTTCTTTCCTTAAGAAATATTCAGAGAACATCCTATTTTGTCTAGCCTGGTAAAATAAGCTGTCAACTTTCTTACTGACAGTTTTTAAAGGATTTATTTAGTTAGTAATTCTTCCTGTATCTTGTCTCAGGTTAAAGTATAAAAACACTTTGGTTTTGCTGGTTTTCCTTCAAAAAATAACTAGGCAGCCAAATACACTATCCTTTTTGACTGATAATTTTACTCATATACATAATGTTTTCATCTTCTAAAGTAGCTTTTTTTCAGACTTTTTTCCCCTCATATGAATCCTGGCATGCCTTGGGAAAAAACTAAACACATGCCCCTCTTCCCATTCTGAATATCTTTCAGCAGGAAAAATTTGTTGATCAAGGCAAAAAATATCTTTCCTGACAGAGTTATCATTGCACAGTGGCATTTCTACCATTCCAAGTTATGCTTGGCCTTATGACAGACCAAGAAGTCAAACAAGCTGCAGATGCTGCTTATTGCTATACTCTGTACCAGAAATCAAGACATAATATAAAGCATTCATTTCTAATGAGTTCAGCAAAAGCACCTTTAATCAGACCAAACAGTATAGCAATTGCTAGTGAAAGAGCACATGTGGGTGAAAAAGTTCTCACTAAATACATGGATTTGTGTTGTCTTCCTCTTAACACCCAGTCTTGAACTGAACCCAAATGCTATCAGGTATTAGCTGAAATGTTACATAACATGAGAGCAAGATATCTTGCCTGTTTCTGGATTAGCAGACATATCCGGGAATGATGAAAAAGGGTAGAGATTTTGTCCTGGCCCAATCAAGCACTAATTTCCATTTGTTGAAGTTTCTTGGTTCCTAAACCAGATATTCTTTCACCACACTACATAGTGGAGAATCCAAAAACCTCTTCACTTGTCATGCGCCTTCCTCATTGATAACTGCTTTGATTCACCTCCTGTGAGGTGCAGGGAGGGAATAGTTTACTCCTTTCTTTAGAGCAATTCTGCCTTCAGAGTGAATATAGCTTTCCATGTTACACTGTTCTTCTTCTTACATACATTCATGTAAAGGAAGTTTCCTCAGACAGGGAAACACTACTTGAAGTCTCCATATCAAGCTCCACCATACAAGGTAGCTGCAAGGCCTAAGATGAGCTCTGCAATCAGTCTGATAGCCTTGCATGACAGAAAAAGTGTCTGGGCAGAAGAGTGTGGATGGTTGTTTATAGTGACTTTAGGAAGGCTTTGAACACTGTCTCCCATAACACCCTCACTGTCAAATTGATGAATTACAAAACAGATAAGTAGGAGAGCAAGGTGGACTGCAAAGAGGCGGAACTGCTGAGCTTCAAGGGTTGTGATTGCTGGATTGAAGTCCAGTTGGAGGTCAGTGATGTACCCCAGGAGCAGGTAGTGGAGGCCAGTGCTATTAACATCTTCATTAATGACCTGAATGATGGGTCTGAGTGCACCCTCAGTACTGATGATCCAAAACTGGAAGGACTGGCTGATTGACCAGAAGAGAGACTGGTCTGCCACTCAGAGAGACTTTGACATGCTGAGGAAATGGGCTAACATGGATCTCATGAAGTCTGACAAAAGCAAATCAAAAGTCTTGCCACTGGGGAGGAATAACACCATATACCAGTATATGCTGGGGCCAACAAACTGGAAGTCAGCTTCTCAAAGAAGGAGCTGAGGACCCTGGTGGACAGGCTGTCCATGAGCCAGCAATGTGCCCTTGGAGGAGAGAAGGCCAAGTGCCTCCTGGGATGCATTAGGAGGAGTGCTGCGAGCAGGTCAAACAAGGTGACCCTTCGCCTCTACTAAGCACTAGTGTGAAACATCTGGACTGCTCGGTCCAGTTCTGGGCTCCCCAATACGAGACATACTCCTCTAGACATCCTGGAGGTAGTCAAGTGAAGGTGCACTCCTGGGGTATATCACTAGTGACTGACCTCCAGCTGGACTTCATGCCAGCAATCATGACCCTTCAAGCTCAGTGTACATGATTAATAGTTCAGAGCACCTGCTACATGAAGAGAGTGTGAGAGAGCTGGAACTGTTTAGACTAGAGGAGGTTCCGGGGAGATCTTATCAATGTCTGTAAATAGCTGTTGGGGAAGGAGAAGTGAAGAAAACAGAGATATGCTCTTCTCAGCGGTGCCCACTGAAAGGACCAGAGGCAGTGGGCAAAACTTGAAATATATTAAATTCTACTGGAACATGATAAAAAAATAATATATATTTACTGTGACAGTGGTCAAACACTGGACCAAGCTGCCCAGCGAGGTTGTGGAAACATCCCTGGATATATTTAACAACTGACTGGACAAGATCCTGAATAATCATTTCTAGTAATCATTTCTAGTTGACCCTGCTTTGAATGGGAGAGCTGGACTGGACCACCTTTAGAGGTCCCTTCTCACCTCAACTATTCCATGATAAGATGCAGGGAGGTACATATGGTCTTAACTGCATCTTGTTCCTTTGTCATAGAAGACATACTCATGCACTTTTATTTTCAATCACATGATTTTCAAGATGTCCTCAGGTATACTTCCTTTATCTTTACTAGGACTGTATTTTATTTTTTCATTAGGCCTGCTTCTATTTAGAGTTTTCTTCTAGTTTCTTTTTGCTTCCTTCCACTGTTCTTTACCTGCCTTGGAAAATCCATTAATAGCACAAAATCATTACAGCTTTTTTTTTCCTATGTTTATGTCTAAATTGTGCCTTTCTTTTCATTTACATCTGTTTGAAACTGGTAGCTCTGACCTTTGGTAAACTTACTGCTTGTTAGAAAGATCATGTTTTATTACAGTTTTTCTTTTTCACATCCTCTGTAACTTTTCTCCTTCCCTACCTTATTCTACTAGATCACTGTTTCTCTCCTGTTTATGTTTGAAATTCATGTCTCTTCAATTCTCCCCAATGCATTATTACAGTCTAAGGAAAATAATTCAAGAAACATCAAAAATTCAAGGAAAAATTTTTTCTACGTCTGTAGTTCAAGGATTTGGAATAAGCACTCAGAAGAAGACAGAAGTCACAGTTATCCAAATCTCTTTGAGAAGAGGCAGAATTTCTTCCTTCTTAAGAAATTACCTCTATTCCTACCATTCTTCTCAAGACACGGAACTGACAGACTATAGACTATAGTCGAGATGGGAAATTGGCAATGTGGAGAGGAAGACTAATATAGAGAGGAAGCTTCCTGGCCACCATGAAGCGTTAGAAGACTTGCCAGAATTTCTCTTTCAGGTAGGTCCTAAATAAATGTTTTAGATGCTAATAAAAAAATTATTTCTAATAACTGAAATAATAATCATTATTTCTTCTGCACCTTTTGGTTACTTTACAAAAACATGAGTATTTTAACAATAAAAAATCATTTAAATCAACGTATAAGATAAATAAGCTGAAAGTACAAACTGTTCATTGTGTGAATGAAGGACTTGTCAGATTCTTAGAATAATGTATCTTTTATGTGTTCTTTTCAGATATATTATTCTAAATTACATCGTTATTCTGGCCTGATGTACACATGCAACCACTGTTGGAGTGCTATGCCCTTAGGGAAATGCTCATGAAGAAACTGTGGATCACACCAGAATATTTTCAAATCAGTTCTCAGTTATTGACACAAATCTGGAGTAAATGAGTTTACTCATCATTTTTCCAAATAATTATAATTATGGAATACATTGAAGACTTAGTCCTAGTTGGTGCTGTCAGATACACAGCACGAATCATCATCTAGTAGTAGATTTTTAAATATGCACTGAGATGAGCACTATGAATCAAAAATAGAAATCTGTCATTTACTGTTCCTGTATTGTTTATTACTGTCCTTGTTGGATTTAATGAAAAAGCCAGTAAATAATGCCGTAAGTGCAATTACTTCCTTGTTCAGCTCATCTTTGAAGTTAGAAAAACTAGTTAGAGGGCTTTGTTCTTTATCATCTGCCACAGCTGCTTTTGTTTATGCCTAGTAATGTCACTGTGTACTTAAGTGTCTAGCACTTTGGGGCCTGACAGAAATGTGGAAGAAGAAGAAATGCAATGTAATATGCTACTGTTACTTTAATAACTGCACTTAACATGATGATTCTTCTAGGTATTGATTTACACCTTTGTATAAAGACAAGGGAAAATCTCTGACTTTTCTCTTTGCAAAAACATTTGGAGTTAAAGAAGAAAACAGAGAAAACACAGCATTTCACAAAACACAAGAAACACAGGTAAAAAATTGCATACAACCCACAGTACCTTTAAAAGAAACCACAACAGTCTGTGTAAGAAACAGATATTTAAGGCTCCAGTCATTATCCTGATGACACGTTAATGAATGCCATAGAAATGGAGTTCAAACAGGGTCATTTGGATGGCTGGCACTGTATTCACTGGACTGCAAAACTAGGATTCAAGAATACTTGGGTGAATTCTCACTAAGGCCACTAAGTGTTCATCTATGTAACACCACCCAGCCTCTACCTCAGTTACCTACTCTAAATACAAAAAGTAATTCAGTCTTGTTGACTGTCGGATTCAATATGATCAGGTTATTTCTATTCAGCAAAACTGAAAATTCCTCACTGCAACTAAAGCAAAACAAACAAACAAACAATTAAACAAAACACCAGTTTTTTTAAGGGCATTGAACATTATACCTGAAAATACTATATTTGTGCAAGTGTTACCTGGAGGTTTCCACTCAACTAAGGCTCTACTGGGAACAAAACTGGAAGAACTCAGAGAACCAACTTGTAGAAATGTATGACCGAGCAAGCAGCATTTTTCCATGTCCTTTCACCACGTTGTCTGAGTTTCTCCTTTCCAGTGGGACAGGCAATGCTTTTAGTAAAGTACAAAATGGAGGGCAATGCTGGCTTTCCATCACTGTGGAATCAGTGTCTTTGAGAAAGGAAAAGGGGTCAACGAAGGACAGAATGTGAAAAAACTGCAAAAATGCAATGTGTCATAAGACTACTTGGTACAGAATTAAGTTACACATTTCAGCTTCCAGATTTTTTAAAGGATCAGGGCTAAGAAGTGAAAAATAGAGCAGCCATTTTATGAAGAATTTTTTGTCACTAGTAACATGTTCTTTCTACCCTTACGAGTACCCATGGAAGTTTATTTTAGTGCAAAATGTATGTTTGATTTCCCTTACCTGAAATAACAGATTTGGCACCTGCAGTTCTCACCGTGCACATATTTAAAAAGATCATATTTTTTATAGTGTTAATATACCATCCATTAAGATAACTTCAATGTTTAGGGAATCAAATTAGGAGTTAAGCTCCTAAATATATTTGTAGAACATGTCCTAATTTCTTAAAATAAACCAAAGACAATTTATTGATAAAGCAGTAGCAGTAGTGGTGGTGATGATAATAATGATGTGGCTAATGCCAAATAAGAGTGCAAACACTTTCCCATCAGTTGAGGAAACAGTTACATAGTAAAATATGGTTGTTAATTTTGATTTTTTTTTAAATGTATTTAATCAAAGCTGTCAAAATAGAAAATTCAAATAATAAAAGAAAAGATGAGTCTTAGTGTTACATCTATTAATTGCCTATTAAATATTTTGTCTGATGGCCATTTCGCTGCACAGTTAATCAACTTGCAGCATAGAAATATTTGCTAGTGAAGCTTGCTATCAAGCATCTGGAAATAATGCTCAGGGTCTTCTGGACGAAGAGCTATGACTTCTGAAATGATATTTCTTGATTCAATATCAAGTATTCTGTGTTAGATTACCCTTCCTCTTTTAGTAAGTTTCTTTATCATATCTCTCTTCTTCAGAAAAAAAAAAATAGCAGGTGTTCGTTTAGTTCCCCTATCTAAAATTAACCTGCCACAATATAATATATAAAATGGAAAAAAAGTAGTTTGTGTAATATTACACCTACTAGCACATGTAAAATCATGATATAAAAAAGAATAAACAATAAAATTTAACAATTATACACGTTTGCTCTCATGAAAGAAATGAAACTGTATAGATATGCACATTTCAGAAAAGCAAATCTGTCCTTTCCCAAGCCTAGCAAGAACGTATCAGATAGAACTAAAATGGTTTTATATTACCATATTTTCTTGCACATAGCCTGCTACTCAGATAACCCACACCTCTTTTTGAAAATAAATTCTCATACAACCCACACCCTCAGATAACCTACATCTGTCTCCTCCTATCCCTTCCAAGGCATCTATGTATCTAGCAAATTCCCCTGGAGGCTTCGTGTTGTGGTGGAAAGAAAACAGGGAGGGAAATAATAGAGCTAAAGAAGAGAATGGATTTTAAAGGGAAAACAAATAATTTGTGGTGAATCAGAGGCTTAGTGAGGACTAAGAAAGAACCCTGAAAACAGTTTTTCATCATATTACCAGCACTTATGGACAACCTTAATTCTGAAAATAACAAATGAGACTTTTAAAATTATTTTTAACAGCTTATCCATGGGATCTAGCACTTGAAAATACATAACTTGTTTTCCAGCTACACTGCATTTCAAAGTTCAGACACACTTTCAAACTTGAAGGTGAAACTGACCATCTAAGTAGAATAACCTTTCCTAAAGTAAAATAAAATAAAAATCCTGCTATAAGTGGTGAAAGAAAACATCAAAAACCAAACTCTGAAAGAAGACACCATCACCTTCTGTTGGTAGTGGAGCTCACAAGTATAAAGTAGACCATGGGCTAACACTGATTTTTTCATTGTGTAGAGGATGCAGAAGGTCCAGTTCCATGACAACATGCAAAGCTGAAGGCTTTTTATATACATAAAGATTGCTGACAGTCTTCCCTCTGCTCTTTTTTTCCAAAAACAAACAAAACAAGCCAAAAGCTTTCCATCTTTTCTCAAAGTACATATTTCCCAGCAATTGAGACAACTGTGTCGCAAACTAGTTTGTCTAGTCTGATTTTGTCTTGTCTGTGCATGTCTTTTGTGCATTTCTCAAAACCACATCTGTGATACAAGGTAAGGGTTTTTTTCTCAGTTTTAAGAAGAATGAAGGAACTCCTCCACATCTAGTTTTTTAGAAGCCAGTATTACATTTGTTTTTCTGCAACTATATGACATTGATGAGTTAGATTCAGTTTCTTATCTTTCCCTGAGCCCACAGATTCTTTTGCCAGAGCTACTCATTAAGAAGTCCTTCTCCATTCTGTAATTTCTGCTGGTTATCCCAAAAGGCATTACTTCCCTTGCAGCCGTTTTGAACTACAACCTTTTATTTTATTGCCATCTAATTTTGCAAAACCAATTTTGAATTCTAACTCCATTCTCCACTGTGCTTAAGAATGTCTACGAGACTCATTTTAGTTCCATATTTAACAACTACTTTTCATAGCGGCAGCCATTATAGAGGCACTGGTTATCACATGAAATACAATAGCAACTGATGCTATATGCAGGTGAAATACAGTATCACATGTCCATCACAGACAGGAAGTCTTCTTCCACTTGTCTTTTGAAGGAGCTGCAGTGGTAATCTGTTTGTTTGTTGTGGTAATTTGTGCAGAGTTCAATGGGATCTTTAGGTGACACAAATGAAAGGCAGGATTAGAGTCTAGGCTACTGCCAGAGTGAGTCATGTAGGAGCAGGCCTCTACTCAGACCTTTCACGACCTGCAAAACCTAGGCTTTGAAAATCTAGGTATCTACTCTCCCTTCTCATCCCAAACCAGAGAATTTACCTGTTTACTGAAGTAATTATCCTTGTACTTTGATGTCTGTGTCCTGTGGTTATAGTATTTACTGTAGACATCAGTTATCTTGAGGGAAAAAAATAAAAAGCAAAGGTATCTAAGTTAATTATGAGCAGCTAATTTATTTGACCAGATATGCTGCACACCATTATGTTATCATTGTGTGCAAATCCGGGCTATTAAATATTCATTACTTCTAACAATTTACAGTGTGTTAAGCTTCATATTTCAGTATAACTCATCAATTGAACACCAAGAACTTGCTTACTTCAAGCTACAAACACAATTTATTTAAGTAGATACAATCATGAGGATTCATTAATAGAGTAAGAGTTTCTGAACATACAAAAATAAATAGTAGCTGTTTCATGCAGGTAGCAACCAATGTGGAAATATTGATGACTTTGTAAGGCAGTGTATTAAGCTGAAATTCCATTATTTTTTAAATAACAGGGTCAAATTATTTCTGGATTCCGCTGAATGGAGCAAACTGTGTATCTCTGAATGTGGCAGAATTTGACTCCATTTGATGAAGCAATTTATATAAACACAGATTCTTTAGTACTGGTCCAATATCATCATGGTAAACATCTCACTGGCACTTTTTATAGTCAGAAGAAATTAACACTGTCAAGAAGTAGTGCATGTATTGATATGCCCAATGTACAACATAAACATAGGTTTGAACAAAGTGAAGTATGAGAGTTTGTCACAGCTAGGAGTTCCCATTTGCTGATAAGTTCTTAAAATAAACATGAGACAAGAAACATGTTTTTAATGTGACTTCTAATGTATTTTTTCTGGATGCACTGCTAAACACAGCAATTGGAGTTAACAGGTAACTCATACCCATCCCCTCTAGTGCTAATTATCAATGGAATAAAGAAAATAACTAATTTAGGCTAGTGTATTCATCTTACTAACCATTACTAGTAGAACAAAGATGCTGTATTCAAATAATTTTATGAAAAAATCTGATGCCACCCTCACTCCTATGTCTTCTAAATACAATTACAAAGAAATATTGTATATATGAATAGAAACACTATGTAAATAGTGAAAATGAGCATTATGTAAATCATAGTATTGTAATGATAAATGTTGATTACTTGATCCTATAAAGTAGCAGTAGCAATGCCTTAGAAGCTATAGGAACAAAATGTTGCAAATAAATAACTGAATCAGTTGCAATAGGATAGATTTTAAGGTGAGACCTGGGTATGAGCTATTAATTAAGATAAACTCCAATTACCAGCTGCGATTCTTGTTTTGCCTACAGGAACAAACTGGAAGTAATCCAAAACTGTGTTCTATGACCTCTGCGTATACGTTACACAGTAATTACACCCTTACCTAAGTATGAACTTAGCAGCTACAAATACCATAGCAACTCTACAATTATTTCAAATGAAGGAATCCTCAATAAATTCAGAGCTTTCAAGCAGGCTCTTAAACCATATGCTAATTCAGTAACTTCACTTCTAAAAAAGATAAATCCTTCATAGCTCAGTATCTCTGCATCACATTTCAGTGAAGCTGGTAAGGCTAAACATCAAACAGAAATAAGATTAACTGGTATTAACTTATTCAGACTAGCCACACATTGTGTGCTCTTCCCTCAGGTGGATTTTCTCTTTGGAACATCTTGATGATGTTACGTGAAGCAACAAAGGTTTAGCTGTTCCACCCCAATAACATGATATACTTTAATGAAACCTACAGAAAAGCAGGCTTTAGGTTAACAGGAAAATGTAAGCATAGAAAGCTGAAAAGGAAAATGGGAGGACGAATAATATTCTCTAGTAAGATTTATTACTATTCCAAATGTTAGGATCAGGTTAAAAAAATCTCTTCACGATCTCTGATAGCTTTTGAAGTGAATCTCATTTTAGCTTACCTGATGTAGTTCACTGTCAGTTCAGTTTTGTGGGTCTTTTGTTTTTCCATTAGAAACATAGGGTCTAGGATGGAAAACAGTCTTTGAGTCATCACATCCAGTCATTTGCCATGGCTAACAACTCTATTACATAAAAAAAACTATATAGCTCCCTCTCAAAATCAGTTTGATTTCTTTATGGCATTGGCTTAGCTAGAAATAATGCTACTTCTCTTATGGTTAGAATCTCCTTTTTTATTTCCAGGCTGTATTTATTTATAGGCATTCTACATCCCATAACTATTTTGTGACCTGACTGTACTTTTGCTTAGATAAATCTTCTCCCTTTTTTGTGTTGACTGATACAAAATATTTATAGATGACAGTCTGTATCTTTTCAACCTCCTTATTAATAGGTGCAACATCTTTTAGTTTATGTAGATTGTGCTTCTTATGACAATGCCATTTGTAGCTTATCTGCACTTTTTCAGTTTTAATTTTTTTTCCTGAGCAGGAAAAAAATCACAGTTTTAAGCATTATTCCAGATGAGGTTTTATCCAAGCTTTCTTGCTTCATGTTAACCTTTCTCCATCTCAAATTGATAAACCTCTACTAATATGTTTTAAAGTAATATTTGTTTTTTTTTGCAACCACATTATGAGTAGCTTATATCCAGGACATCTGGAAAATGAAGTTTAATCCTGTGTTGCTGAAAATCACCTAATTTTGACTATTCAGTTCCTGCCTCCCTGGCTTTTTCTGCATAATCTTGTTTGAGATTGACAACATTTTGCTCTCTGCAGACTTGATTAGTACAATCTCAGTATTTTCTCTATGTCACACATGAAAACATTGAACAAATTCAGCCCCAAGATCAATTCTTGCTTCTACCAGGGAAACCCTTCTTTTCATAGCTGTCCATTTAGAATAACTTCTGGTAGACTTTCCCGCAACCAGTTCTTCAGCTGTTTTACATTTCTTGTGTTTCCCAACTTCTCCAGCTCTATTGTTATTTTCTGATGTAGTTCTGCTTTTTTTATTTTTTTTTTTCTTTTAAAAGCTCAGAAAGGTTCACTACGTTCCACCCTGTAAAATACGACTTCTTTATCACAAAGGTTAGTTTGCAAAATTCTGTCTGATGAATTAGTGGTTTATTTTATTCTGTTCTAATTTGTTTTTAAATCCAAAGTTTAATTCACTATTCCTGAAAATTTCTTAGAATTGCACACTTTCTGACAGTAAGTATCTCAGAACCAGCACTGCAAAGCACTCCTCCAGCCAAAGAACAATATAAACAAAACCCTAGAATAATATCTTTCTTCTTTAAACCTTTCTCTAATTTCTTTCCCATGAAACGTAATTGATCTTATTTATTCCATGAATTCTTTATTTTTGCAAGACAGGCCACAATGTTGCTGATGTGCAATGTTAATACAACTCTTCTTTGTATCTTTCCTGAACAAAGTATGCCCTTGCACATCCCTGTACCAGCTATGTCTGCTAATCCATTATGCACACATTACTTATATTACAATATTTCAGGTTCTGAAAAATCGTTCTAATTTCTCTGTAATGTTGCCTTTTTTCTTCCTTTTTTTTTTTTTTTTTTTTTTTTTTTATAGTGCCCTACAAAATCTGATTGACCTATTGAAATATGAAAGATAATTTGTCAGAAATAACAAAAAACACAATTTGGAAGTAAATTCAGATTAACACATATCATTTCTTACCACAGCCTTCATCTGAGATCGAAAACAATGAGTTTCTGCAATCTACTGTTTTCAAAAGGTATAAAATTTTATACAGCATCAGGTGACTATTTCTGGCAGATTTAGTAACTGCTCTGTCAAACCAAGCTTCCCACTCAGTCTTAGAATTCATCAGTATTTTCTCTTCCATCTCCCAGAAATTCCTGGCAGAAGCAAACCCTAGACCCGTTGCTATGACTCAGTGCTGATCCATAACTCTGAAAGATTTCCCACGACAGTCTACCAATGAAAATACATCAAAATTTGGCTGTGTTGTCCATAAAGTAAGGTCAGAAATGACAGCAAAAGAATAAACATTTTAATATACCTACTATTTACTATACTTGAATGATATTATATCTTGACTGGAGAGAACATTTTGATTAAAAGCCATTATTATTATTATGTCCTCCAGCTTAACATAGCTAATTGTTACGGAAACTATGAGCACATATAGAACATTATGCAAAAGTTCTGTCTATTATTCTCGTCACTGTTTGTTTCAACTGTGTAATAATGCTTGGAGAGAGAACCATATCACAATAGTCTTATTTCATTAAAGTACTTAAGTTTTTGGTGGTTGATTAAATCTATTTTCTTTATATTAAAAATTTTAAATTGGTCAGCAAGCCTGGCCATAGCCACGCTTTCTAATTTACACCAATAATCACAATCATTAGTATCTAGCACTTCATAAATATCCCTTTAAGATACTATTTGATATACCATATAGTCTTTTGGGAAACAATCAGGATACTTCTGCTTCAAAAACAGCTAAATGTATTACAATAAACTTGCTTTCTCTGGGATGCTGAATTGGAAACCTATGAGATCTTGAATAAGAAAACTGATACCACTGCTTATCTGTCCAAAAGCTAGTGGTGTTAGGAAGCCCAGTAATTGAAAAATGGATAGCACTGATATTTGAACCTTTTTATATAACCTTTGAAGTGTAAGCCTTTTGGGGAATAAATTGCTTTTTGTAACAAGAACAATGTCAGATCCCGTATTTAGAAACCATGTACTTAACTCATTTTCAGACAGGGAAACTCATGTTGTTTTGTTGGGAAAAACATTGCAAAATGGATTAAGCTTCACCCTGGAGAGATGATAACCTAATATAAATAACTTCAGGCTGATCTTTATTAGTTACTGAACAAATATTGCCAAATAAGACAGGCGACCTTCAATGATGATTGATCGAGGATAAGTCATCAACAGCCTTGTCTCCAGAGAGTAACTTTGGGGCATTTTGGAATTGTACTGCTCTTATTTCAGGGTTGGCACTAACACTGAGTAAGAATAAGTACATCTTCTTTAATAGCAAGGTCTAAAGCTAAAGTGATGGCAGAGTAATGACAACTTATTCTACGGTGGGCAACTTCTAAGCATTTGCTAAACTAATTGAAGAGGATTGGGTCTTTGCTGAAGACCTGAATCAGCCACAGCTTCCCATGTTCACAGGAGACAGTCTAAACCGTGCTTTTTAGAACCACTGTATGAACCACTTTTTTTTTTTTTTTTTTTTTTAAACTGACACTAGACAAATGAAGTACTATTATTATCTAGATGTCTACATATCCCAGTGCAAATTTCAAAGCAGTACAGGGTGTTTCAAAATGATGGACCCAATTTGAAATCACTGTATCTCCACAATAACAAACTGTCCGTGAATGAAATTCTTACCACCTGAAAGGGCAGGGCATAGAGTTTCAAGTTATTACTGCTAGATACCTCTCCCAGAGTTTGTAAATTTTTGTGTAATTGTAACATGGTACTATCGTAAAATATATTGCTTTGAAATAGGATCCAACTTTTTGAAACACTCTGTATTTGCTGGAATAATATTAACTGATAAAAAATATTTATACTTTGAAGAAGTAACACAAAACACTACTTTAGAACTAATACTAAAGAGCAATACTGGTTGTGTACGGAGATGACTGAAAAAAATGAAAAGAATAAACATCTACCAGAGGAATCATGGAACTCACATTGTGCTAACATACAAAGATTCAAATCAAAACAACAAATCTTGAGTATTAGCTACACAAAGACAAAGAATACTGGGTTATTGGTTTTACCACACATGAGGACCTTCAATATTTGCACAAATACACTATGTATAACTTACCTGTGCAAAAGACATTTTGAAACTTGATGGTTCCTGGTCAGCTGATGCTTTACTAGACAACCTTCAATAGACTGTGCTTTTCTATATACCAAGGATTAATTTAAAGGCAGAGAGTCATATTCTTAGGAATCCTTCCTTATGGGACTGAGATTTGATAGTCAGAAGAAGGAAAAAATAGAATTTTTAGCTCCAGTGATAAAGTACCTCTGTATAACAATAACACACCTCTGCATTGTTGAAGTACTCTTCACTGGCATGGCATATTCACAGTTTTCATGCAGCTGGACAGTAGGAGCAAAAAATTTAATTTCCACAAAGTAGTGCTAGGAGCCTTCATGCTATCTTCTAATCTGAATGCTTTGATTTTGTTTCACTGAGTAATGAGCAATTTCGGTTCCTTCTGGCATTAACACTTCAGGGCTTATTTCTTTTCATCGGTTATCCTCTTAAAATTTTTCTACCTTGCTTACGTGATAAAACTATTTGCCTGTGGGTTTTTTTTTCCTCCTTTATGAAAGAACTATTTTTCCTTTTAGATTGAAAAAGTGACAGACCAAGGCTTTAGTTGTCATTGTTTAAAAAATCTGAGTGTGTAAGGACCTTCGGTAATATTTCTCTCATGTAATGCATTAATTATCCACTGAAGATGGAACACTAGATAGACAAGACTCTTTGCCTGGTAGTATTAAAGAAAATATTTCCAGTAGAAGTTATTACTTTTAATGTAAAAAAAACCCTAGCAATTACGAATTCTGCAGTAAATAGCTTAATAATACCTCTTCCAGTGCCAAATTAATGCCTGGTGTTATTTCTCCAACTAATTTATAAACTTCTACATGACAACTGTGACAAAAACTATTTTATAAGCTACAGAAGCAGTTCAGGGGTTTTGCATATCTTTCTAGTACACTCATTTAGCAAGAGACCTTTAAAATCTCTAAATCTGTTTACATAATTTCTTTTCCATCCAGCATTTTATCAATGTCTTCCTTTATAAATATTGAGCCCATAGATTTTGATTAGTATCCTTTTTTCCTTCTACATGAAATGTTTCATATTCCATGTTGTCTTTTGTGTACTAGTACCACCAGTGCTCGTCTACATTTTCTTAGTGTTTTAGACGTGAGTGGATCATACAAATGCCTCTCTGTGTTTTCTTGCTTCTTGAAGAACTGTTATAGAGAAGTTAGTGAAAAAGGTCAGGGTGATTATTTAGTGGGAAAAATCAATCTGCTGGAACTTTATTGCCTTCCTCTAAGAAATCTGACTTATTTATGACATAAGGCATTTTAGGGCATCTAATAGGACATATTCTTTTTTTATGATACTTCTGCCTTTGCGTAAAATTGTGCTATAAATGATATTGACAGTGTCATACAGTACTACTGTATTGTTTTTAAGTTGCATTGTTTCAGCAATTTATGGTCAAACAAACCAAAGTTGTGACTTTCTGCCCTACTTGCAAAGTGGTAGGGACTTGTCTTATATTTTTCGATATATTTTAGAGAAACTTTTAGCAGAGGCAAGCTTAGTATAGCTGGAAGAAAAGTGCATTATTTCTTCTGTAATATAGACAGCCATATAACTCTATAGGATAATCTTAGGATTGGGATACACTACCCCAAAGAGTTGTCTGGCAAGTGCAATAAACTAGACACACTTCTTAAAAAAGAGAGATGAGAACATCTGAATTGTCCACTCTGTAAGAGATTGTAAAGTAGAGGATGGTTCTCTGACCCCAAAAGAAATAATCAGCTAACAGCCACTTGGAGATTACTGGAAAGGATAATTCATAGTGCCTCTAGAGGCAGTAGTGAGATAAAAGTGTCCTTCAAGGCCCTGTTGGTCAGAACTATCTTCAGAGTCTCTCTTCAAGCAGAATTTTTTTAACTCATTATACTAGAATTGATAAAGATGCTTTTCTCTGCATCACTCAAAACCAGACAAGACAGCTTTCTCCCTTGACATTTGCACCCATCAAACTTCCCCAAACACCTTTCATTGTACAACTCCAGGTTTTTAACCCCCATAACATTAGATCCTTGAGCAAACTGTCCAGAGGTTTTGTAAGTTCTCTAGTACCCTTGATGATTACCGCTGATCAATACAACACACTTTCCCTTAAGTTACAGCTCATCATACTGTTGAATGTCCTGTACCTCCACATCTGGGAAAAAAAAAAAAAACAACAACAACAACAAAAAAAAGAGGAATCACAGAATGTTAGGGATTGGAAGGGACCTACGCCAAGTTTTACAAAACCGAGGAAGGATTTCATGCCCAAACAGGACCATGCAAGTTACTCAGAGCATAACTGAGTGATATCGTTTAAGAGCTCCTCAGGGTTGATTGCTTAGAGAATTATTTTTCATATGCTGGTCTTCTGGTTAAATCCAGTGACTCCACCATCATGGGTCAAGATAAACAGATTTTCAAAGGCAATGCATTCTTGCATAAGTAAGAATAAGACTTTAAGTGACTAGGTTTCTTTCATTTTTTTTAAGTGACTGAAAATACATTACATATTCTATGTTTACTGCCATTCAATATCTTCCAGATAAATTAGTTACGTTCAATCTATGAGCAGTTTGTGACTTTTCAACTGACAAGCTCACAGAGTTTGTGATCCAAGCATTAAGCTGGGGTTTTGCTGGGTTTTTTGTGTGTGTTTGGTTTTGTTTGTTTGTTGTTGTGTTTTTGTTTGTTTAGTTGGGGGGTTTTGTGTTTGTTTGTTCGTTTACATAGAATAACTAATGCTCACTTTTTTGCAAATCAGACAGCCTTTGGCTATGCAAAGGCTCACTGGGACAACTGTAGCCCTTGCAGTAGCCACCTTGGGTGCATTCTGCGCACAATGTGATGAGGAAGATACTACACTATTTAGCAATTTGTTCATTTGTATATCACCACTACAGCTATATTCAGCCCCATATCCTTTCATTTTTAGTGACGCTACACTGGATTATACAGACCTTAATTGTCTAAAAACTTCCTTCTCGCTGATGTTATTATAAGTGGAATCAAAAAGCCCAACCACTGTCTTTTTAGCACTGCATTTTTAGGTTTGTTTTAACAAGTACTAAAGAGAGCTGTGGCTTCAGGAACAGCTGAGAAAAATGTGCAAGATAATTCTGCTAGATACAAAAGCTATTTTGAAGACATTGTACGAAAAAAAAAGCTATCACTTGTGTGCAGAAAAGACACTGTGCTGAGCTCTGTCTCCTATAGCCATTTCCAAGATAGTACAGCTTGAGTTTGGATTCTGAAAATTACCACACTGTAAAGTTACAAGAGAATGGGTATTTGCAGCATCTCAAAGGAGAAGCTCATATCCTGATGGGATTATACCCTACAAGTTAGCCATACTATGTTGGACATGGTTTGCTATATAGGCTTCTAACCTGAACAATATGGCTTTCCTCTAAAAATGCTGGTTTCATAATTCCATATTTTTTAACAGGGAAGAGACTGAGTTACTTATTATTAAAAGGTAGTTTCTCTGCACACTAAGCTTAATTGACTCAGTACTCATTATTATAACTGGATTATCATTGGCTCAATGATAATTTTTGAAGGGGTAGCTTGATCATCTTTTCAAGCCATTAAACACTCTGGGCATCAGCCTCTTAACAGTAATTCTGACATGTTT
Source organism: Columba livia (assembly GCF_036013475.1). Taxonomy (NCBI): domain Eukaryota; kingdom Metazoa; phylum Chordata; class Aves; order Columbiformes; family Columbidae; genus Columba; species Columba livia. The sequence goes on along the minus strand of NC_088603.1, from coordinate 62,923,463 downwards.
ATCTCAGCGGGTTTGTAATTCTTCTTTGTTCAGGGTTTGTGATCTGTATATACAGTAGATTTGAAGAAACAAACAACAAAACATCACCTTCTAAAGGAAGAAATAAAGAAAGGAAAACAGACTACTCCATCACAAGATAATCCTCAGTGACTAACAAATAAAATATTCCCCTTAAAAAGCAATTATGCTTTTGTCCATTAAGTCTAGACACCTGGAGTAAATATTTCTTTCAAATTTTCAGGCAAGTTATTACATTTATTTTTAAAGGTTAGATAAGACTGTTCCTCTTCTCTACCCTTTTTTTAATTAACCTCAGTTTACTTCCAAACTTGATTTTTAAAGAAAATCTTAGGCAGCCCACATAACGAAAACCACTTTTCATTGCATCTTTAGGTGAACACACTAAAACATCAGATTTATAGTTTCCCACCAAGTTCTGTGAATAAATTTTAAAATTCTGAATTATAATTACCTAATAATGCTTCTGGACCGCGGAAACCTATTGAATTGCCCTCGGCTCCTTTTGCCTTTTTTATTTTTTTTTTTTTCCAAGATTCCATACACTTTTTCCTCTAGAAGCAGCTGAACAATAGCTGAAGTGTGATCATTTACGCCTAAGCCCACCAGGATAAATTCACGGTGCACTTCTTCCTCCCACACCCGCCCTCTCTGAAGAGATGGGCTAGAGTGATCGCACCTCCTTGTCTCCACCAACAAAACGATAAGGAAGGAAGGAAAATTTCGCGAGGCAGCGAGAAGTATTTCTTCCAGAGCTTAACTCACTGCCCCCGGCCCTTCCCATTCCCTCTCAACCCAAGAAAAAAGTTCAACTTTTCTTCCCGGCGGTGCCTCCCTCGGCGGTGCCCGGGGGCGGCCCAGCCGGCACAGCCCAGGCCGGCGCTCAGGAACGGCAGCCCGGCGCTCCAGCGCTGCGCCGAGCCGAGCAGCGCCAAGCCAGCAGTGGCATAATCTACTAATAGCTTCTTTTCATTTCAGCCCTCCCTGAGAGACTCAGTGGCAGATTGTAGACTCAATTACTCTCATGTCAGGTGATTATCCTAGGTCTTAATGTAATCTTCCATTCACACATACCATATTTCAATTACGGCAGCTATGAAACAAGCTGTGTATTCAAATCACCAATCACCTTATCACTGCTGAACAATGTCAACTGTAAAAAACGCCAGCTGAAGGCAATTACACATGTGTTGAGAACCGATTATGATTACTCTCTGTGGTATTTGTGATGAGCTGGGGAATGTTCTGAAAATTTAATTTAATGACAATATGCTTGCTGTACAATCCATAATACCTCCTGAATCCAGCATGGGGCTATTAAAACTGATAGGAGCATATTATCACCGAACTGAAAAGCTGGGTTGGGATGTTTGCTGGATGTCTCTACAGGGAATGATAGGTAATTTCTCCACATATTTCTAACGGCTGAGGCAGACAGCTTCCAGTTCCAGCTGCACTCTGAAGGTGGTCCCTTCCCCTCCCTCCTTCCCAGAGCTGAGATAAGGTGTTTTACTCTAGCCATCGCAGAGGGACGGGGAACTGAAGAGAGGAAGGGGGGATCAGGGAAGGGTGCAGGGCCGAGGGCAGGGCCAGGCTGTTGTCTCAAGCACTCCCAGGCACAGCGCCGTTTCCCCTGTGGTGGGCTCTCCTGACCTCGTAAAATCCTTTCGCAGATTGTTTTGGTTTGTTTTAATTTCTTACCCGCGTTTTGATACCCTCTCCTCTGCGGGGACTTGATAAAGCCAAAGCGATTTGACCGGGGGAGGAGGAATTGCCCGTTTCTAGATGGACGAGGCCCAAGGACTGCTGACGGCGTCCGCCTCGCTGGTTCCGTGAGGGGAGCGGTACCCCCCGCCCCGCCCTGCGGGGTCGCCTGTTGCTAGGCAACAACCCCGTCCGGCACGGCCTACGCCGATTTACCCAGCCAGGGCCAGCGCTTGCCTCCGGGAAGTCGGGGAAGCGTTGAACCCAGAGTACTCCAAGTGTGTATATGCACCTAATGAAGATGAAATTCCAATTGCCGCGTGATTCCGTGGCCTGTCTGTCAATGATCTTGCTTCCAACAGGTAGCCGGCCTGGCGGGCACCGGCCTCCTCGAGGCACAACCCGGGCAGCACTGCTGGCCGGGATGAGGAGGAAACACGTAGTTGTGTGTGAAGAGGCTGTCGGGGCGTGGAATCGGTGCGCAGTGTTCATGCTATTTATTGTTCTGAATTGTTGGGATTCTAGATTAGACTTGAATTCATTTCAGAAGGATAAAAATCCCTGCTGCCTGGATAAAACACAAGGGTCTCCTGTGCTATGAAGGCAGCGGCTGATAATGCTGTGCTGAGGACTACTGTGAGCTCCGTGGCTCGGGGGTGTTATCTAGCCCTCTTTCAAGGGCTGTGTTACAAACTCATGAGCCTTCGAACAAAACAAATAATCTCCAGTCTAAATAAAAAATCCCGTACAACCTGAAGCACATGATGCCATTTACCTACATGTAAGAAAAAATAGTTTTTAACGAGTATATGTGGAAGATATTTATCTGCACTCACATTTTATATACAGAGCATTTATTTTTGTAAACTGGTTTATTTTTTCAACAGAACAGCCTACTGTGGTAATTTGCCCTTCATTGTATACACTAATTTTATTGTGGATTTTTTTCTCTGAAAGTGTTTAAGTGGAATTCTGTGGCATATGTGCTCTTTTAGCCTGGAAATCAAATAGTTCTCAGTCCCAAATATGTATGTTGTAGGAATGAGGGTTACTTGTTTTGTGTGTGTGCATGGTTTTTTGTTGTTGTTCGGTTTGTTTTTTTTGTGTGTGTTTGTTTGTTTGTTTGTTTTTGTGGTTGTTGTTGTTGTTGTTGTTTGTTTTTGTTTTTTAAGTTGCTGTTCCACACAGTGCCAAGTATTCTGTCTCAACTCTCTTTTGCCTATGTCAGCTGTACACTCACTGGGATAAAAACATCTGACCAGATGTGGCAATGAGAAGATAACGGTAATCCATGACCTGTAGTACTGCTTTTTCTTTTGGGTATACCTACCTGTGTGTCTGAATATCACAGGCATGTAAATGCAAGGCCAGAAAACAAATAAATAAGGTTGATAAAAAATAAATAAATTAGAAAAATCAGAGTGAACAACTAGAAACACTTAAACAGTATACTTAATTTAATCTATTCTGAAAAATATCTTCTGTTGATAAAAAGGTTTTAACAGTATAATTCATTTTTCAAAAATCCAATTCTAAAAAAGAAATAAAGTATAAGTAGTGCTGATGAAGAAAAGAGTAAATCACAGGAGAAAAATATTCTAACAAAATAAGCAAAGGTTTAGGAGACTTAACTCCCACCATTTTTTGGGTACATGAAAGGAAACTGTACTGTGCATTACAGTCAGTTTCTTGGTTTGCAGTATTTGCATGATATTCATGTAACACAATCACATGCAGTGATTAGTAGTATTATATTAACAGTAGTAATAATTATGACAATATTAACAGCAGTGATAGTAATAATAAAGAATATGGCAAAAACAGAACAGAAACAAATGGAGTAAATGAATAAGGAGCCTTTAGTCTAAGATGCAAAACAGCTGTTTCTCTAAAGGAATGAAATGGTGCATCTTCATTTTTGATTAGTCTACAGCTAAGGAATCACTGACCTGTGGGCAGTCTGAATCTGAATTCCAGCTAGAAGCAGAGAGTTCAGGGCACCTCTGCTCTTTGCCACAGGTATACAGAATTCACAACATCACATGCATTGGGCACTCGCAAGGAAAGCTTTCTTTTTACATGTAGTAGAAAAGCAGCATGCAAGCTGAATTGTGACATTACTCTTCATACCTCAAAATGAAGAGAAAACCAAGAGATAAAGAAAAAAGCCCTCAAGTATCCTCTTGGTCATGAAAGTTGATATTGTTGCTGGCATGTTTCTTGCATGAAGGGAACAATATTTATAAATTAAGGGAGGTACAGTACAATGGCATAGATCCAAACTTTTTTCCAATTACTGGATTGCTGTCTCGCTTGCATTTCACAAAGAGAACAGCATCCCAGTGTCTATATTATGGTGAAATTCAAGATTTTTTTGTTTTTTTCTTAATTTGGTTGCACATTTTCTGATTTTTTTTTCCAGGAAAGCTGTTGAAACTCCGTAAGGAAATGTCTCCATCCACCTTACACATATTGTCTATCCATATATTTACTATAATCACAAGTAGGCACACACTAATGATAGAATCACAGCAAGAAATAACTAAAACATTACTGTTCTGCCCAAAATCTGTCATTCGGGGCAGCTGAAATTTCCCCTTAAATTGAAGGAAGCATCAGCTGAGCAAAGATGCCATGACAGAGATCATTCAGGTTAGCGTTTTTTTTTTTTTGCTTCAGTGGGTAAGCCTTTGTTATTTAGAATTTTTTTTTTTTTTAATCTTTCTAAACATATTTTAAGAAATGCTTTGAGAGTCTACAAGTTAAATGTTACTAGGTAAATATCCAACACAATGAAGGGCTTTATTGATTTTTCAGCAAAATCAAGCTACCGTACTTATATTAAAAATCAATTTTATCACCTGAGTTCAGGCATGCTGGACTTCAAACAAAGGAAGAAAGAGGACAATCCTTCATAACCTCCTCTATGACCCTAAACAACCAGAAAATAAAAATGCTAACCCATTTTGGTAGCTGAATTACATTTCTTGTTTCTCTCTTTGATCCTTCTTAATGTATAATTCTCTGCCAAAAAAAAATAAGCTATCTGATTACAAATTGTGCTAACTTTATTGCCCAAGGCAGTTGTTAATTTTTGCCTTAGGTCAGACAGGATGGAGCCCTAAAGAACCAAGAGCTTCTTAATTGCGTGGCATACCACTAGCTGTTGCCACATCTCAGAGGAGTTATTGCACCTTGCAGATAATGCCCTTTTCCCCTGCAAGCCATGAAATAGCTTCTCCCTACATCACTGTATTAATTAGATTTCAAGAGTGTTTCAATAATTATAGCTGAAGCTGCAGTTCGGATATTTCAGAAATTATTAGAAAGATTGCCTGTTGTGTTTTGCTGTTGTTCTTTTTTTAACAAAAAGAGGAGGAACTAACCTTGAAGACTCTCTTTTTTCTTTTTTTTTTTCCTTTTTTTTTTTTTTTTTTTTTTGGGATAGGGTGGGGATAGAAGCCCACCCTGTAAACCTTGTCACATTAAAATAATATATAAGTTTTGATAGAATTCCAGGTTAAGTTTGTGAACTCTGACATTGTAAAAAGTGAATGAATTGGCACGGCCTGTAGAAATCTCAGGAAACATTTGAAATTTCTTCAGCTGGCTGTATATCAAGCATACAGTGAAAAAAAGGAAACAGAAGGAAAGTAGAAAAGAAGGGCAAAAGGCAAAATGGTTTGTGCCCATTTAAGAAAAAATCAATAATAGCATAAAATTGATTTAGGGCTTGTCATAAAACATAAGTAAGTGCTGGAAAATAGAGAAAATTGAGTCTCAATTTAATCTGCACAAAAGCCACACTGTACTGATGAAGTGATCTGAGGAGAGAGCTACATAAAACCTAAAGACAGATACTTAATTGTCATATTAAAGACTCTCTTTTCTGCCTGCTGGAGTCGAGGGGTATGACCCATTAATCATGTGGATAAGGGGCACTGAAATCAAATCTCAATTAAAATCTGTTCAATAATGTCTTTAATATGTTTTTCAAGCATTAATTTTTCCCATTGATTCTACAGCTCATAAATCAGATATGTTGCAGTGCATGTAATAGTTTATGGAGGAGAGGATTATGGTTTTATGAAGTTAATGCAGCAGAACCATTTAATTTACGCGGGCTGAAGTTTTATGTCTCTTGATCATTTCTGTTGTTTTCTGTGGGTAAAAATAATTTGGGATATAAATGTAAAACATTTTTTTCCATTTTTCTATATATGTGTGTGTGTCTGTGTACAAACATACCCAAAATATTAATGTATACCTGTGCCCTGGCTTACATGGCCCTATTTGCAATGATGGTTTCTGAAGAGGATACAGCTTTTTCTTTATTAAATGCTGGAGTTTTGGAGGGTAAAGATAACAATCTTTCAGCAAAAAGGACAACCACCTTTTGTATTTTATACTATGCAATGTCTGGTGAAACACTGACAATAGCATGGATATCAGCAACTCAACTTTTGGCTTTTAAATTAATCAAAGATAATGTCAAACTGTGATCATGAGAAGTTTTGTATGAGATGTAAAATTAGTTTGTGACAAGTTTAGCATGGAAAAGTTCTTAGTCTTTTTACACTCTGAGAACCTTTGCTAAATTCTCAGTTCAGCAACATTATTCTTCACCCACATTTCCTGGCAGTTCCAATTGGCTATATCCTTCATTTCCTGTCATAAGGTCTCATGTGGGTGTTGGTGTATACGGTTTCAAAGCTGACAAGTTCTGCCTAAGACTCAGCTGAATTTTGCTGTTTGGGTGAATATTGTTTCAAGACCAAATCTACTCTTACTGAAACAAAAATCAAAACTCATTTTTATTTCAGTGATGCAGTATTTACACCACAGTTCATAAACAGTTCATCAGAATGCTGGACATGCAAGCAGTTCAATGTATTTTCATCTTAAAGAAATATGTGGTCCAACTTCTCATAATCTTTGTGAACAGTCTTGGTAAGTAGCTTATTCCAGCTAGCTGAGGCTGGCTGAAAGGTTCACAAGAGCTAAGACAACTAAATTCCTGACATCTGGAAGCTGGTTTTGCTGAACATATGCCCAGAACTAGTGGAGGCTAGGACCACTGGTGAGGACTAGTAGGTGTCACTAGGGACTATCTTTTGGCCTTACCAGGCCTTTGCTTGTCTTAGCGGGGACAGTGAGAGGGACAGTTACCTCACCAACAGAGTCCTAAATTACTTTACTCATACTAACAATTTCTCTGGCTGATCAACTAGGTTCAAAACTTCTGATCAAACAAACATCAAGCAAATGTTCATAATTTTGTAAGACGTGGTCATATTTAATGCATTTATAACTTCTTCAATGTTACGATTCCTTTTTAAGTGCACTTTTAATTTCAAATACTGGGCTAGTGATGTCTGTGTCATGTATTTAATCTCAGTCATCACAAGCCCCACTTCTGAACTGTCACACAACTAGTGGCTAAAGATCCTGTGAGTTCCAGTGAGTTTTGACTTAAGACTGTTAGTTCAGAATAGTTAAGCTGTTTGATGCAGATTTGGTGCAAGATGCAATTCACAGTGAGACAAAACTGGCATTAAATTATGTGCCTCCTACATTCTGAGTCAGGAACTCTGGATCACTTAGAGAGGCACCACAAAGACAACTATTAGCAATAAAGTTACCACATGGTCCAAAATAGTAATGGAATTGCATTCTAGTGACATTACTGTCTCCTGATGCCTCTTCCTATCCTAAACCATTCCTGCACCAGGAGCTGTGAGGAGATGCAAAGTCATATAAAGCCTGTTGTCTGACACCCATTTGGGATCTCTCTCCATGTATAATGGCTAATAACCCAATAGTCAATTCATAGTTAATGACCTGGGAGCCATAGTGCAGGCAGTGTTGGGGACTACAGGCAACACATTGTTTAAAACAGAATTTGTTTTAATAAAAAATTGTGTCTGTTTAGTGTGGTTACACAAACAAAGGAAACACACTAATGTTGAAAGATTAAGTAAAAAATAATGACACAGAAAAATAATTTTCGGACATGCTATTCCACTCTATCCTAATAATATATTTCTCTTATACAAATCTAGGAAAGAAGTCACTCCTAAATTACACAGTGGTTAGGCATACTTTTACTGCAGAAGACTGTACATGAGAAGACTTAATCATTGCTATTGTTAAATACATTCTTTGTTATTTTTATCAAATCAAAATTAAACAAGAAGAGGAGATGATATACTAGTTTGCATTATAGCTTAAAGTTTTGACAGCAAGCTGTGTCAGAAAAGAGTGAAAACACGATGAAGGTTTTCCAACAAAACAAATTAATTGACACACAGTTCATCTAGGGGAAATGCTTTTGGTTGATACTACCTATGTTACCCCCTCAGGTTTTCATAACATAATTCCTACAGGTTGTTTTTACAGGCAAACACTTTTTAATGTAGACACAATTATAATTTTAAAATATTGTCATTTTAGAGATTATGTACTTGGAGGGTTTTTTTGCTACAAAATGACAATGAAGTGAAAAGGCTAAAAAGAAGACTGTAAGTTTATCTCAATCATAAAAAGCTTCCACAGTTGCATCAGATAGGATAAAACATTTTTAAAGGGGATATAAACCCTCATGCTTCAGGTCACAAACAACAGAGAAGATTTAGACATACACCTGAGCAGATTATTCTGCTAAGGTGTGCCATACTTTTTCCTGAAAAGTCTGGTGCTGGCTGTGAGTAGGATACTATATCTCTTGTGCACCAGAGTCCTATGGCGTATCAGTGTGGATGCTTGAAATTTTTAGTTCCCCTCACAGTTCAGGCAGTTTTCCATGTGTTTTGTCTGCCAAACTTTTCCAAAATTCCATTTAGATCCATAACTTTGCCCTGGTAATTTCCAGCAATCCTAGAACTCAATTCTTAATTAAGATGTCAAACTTTAGCAATTTTCCCAAAGGATTAGTGACTGTCCCCTGCTAATTTTGGAAATATTGATGTCTCTGGGGTATAGCTAGGTGAAACTGTCTCTTACTAGACAGTAAAAAATTAGTAATGAGTAGTGCATTAGTTAGGTAAATGCATTGTTTATGTGCTCTTTCAACTGTCAGGCAGAGATCAAGCTTCAGGATCTAGCTCTTTATGCATTAAAAATACAGTGCATGCAAACATATAAATGGATTCTGTACTAACATATTAAGGTGCACAATGGATGTAGACCATTTCTGATTGTTCACTGAAATTAAACTATAATCACACAATTTGGGGAAGTGGACTTGGGATAAGTGATTCTTAATCTGGTGTTGAAGGACAATCATGACAACAGGGTAGGTTTTTTTAATCAAGTTACACATGTCCAGAGACCACATTACATATTATTAAACAGTAAGAATAGTTTCTATGTCAATACACACAATATAACAAATAAGGATAGTTCCTCTGTTTCATGTTTCACAATTTCTTCTTATACCATAGTCCTTTTATCTTTCTTGCATCTGACATCTTCAAGAGGAAACAGAAGGTTTGCTGAAAGATCAGCATCTTTTGAGGAATGTGGAAGGGTATTTAAGGTGTTGTAGTGACTGGGATCAGGTATGTAGCTGGAAGAAGGTGGCTGAGACAGGGATGGTGGGGGACAAAGATGAGGATAGAGCTACACCAAGCATACTCTAATTGAGCTAGAAATAGAGGGGAAAATAAGCAACTAAAGCTTTTGTCATAGCAATCTTACTTATCTGTCCCAGCAGTGACCTCAGGACTTCTGAGCTGTGGTGGTTCATTTGGTTATTCCCTCCTTCCCAGGCAGTGCTGCTGAACTCAGTGTGGCTGAACTCAGTCCAAGTCCTCCTGATAATCTGAGGTGAAAGCAGAATGGTCTGAAGGGCTTTTAGCCCCGACAAGCTTTTTTTTTCCTACTCTCTCATCAGCCCAGCTCCTTCCCCCTTTGCTAAACAGGAATATCTTCAGCACTGTGCCTGGCTGTGTACCCAGCAATTCTCTGATGACAATCTCTTTGCTCCAATTTAAATCTACAGCTCCCTTAGAGAACTGCTGGTCACAGTAACTGAAGCAGAAAGGCAGGATAGTGCTACAGGTGCGTTTCAACAACATGTCACCATCCCTGTTTTACTAAGGTCTGAGAAGGCCCAAAGACTTACCAAAGGTTACCTAATAGTTACCTTGGCAATGCCAAGAGTAGCATCCATGTCCCCAAAATGGACATGTCAGTCACTGGCCACATAACTTATTTTTCATGGTAAAAAGCAGCTTAATTACCAAGTTGTAGCTCAGCTCTTACTATGTCCCAGTTTTTAGCTGCTCTTTAATTTGTGCTGCCTCTTTTCTTGATTCCCAACCAGAGAAATGTTTAAACTGAGTAATAACACAGAAAAAGGGAATAAGAAGAAAGGCCTTTCAAAATGCATGTTATGTGTTGCTTTATTCCAAAGGCAAAATATTTGCTTTTCAGAAATATAATTTTAAAACACTGATGAGAGAAGGAGCCCTTTGATGGTAACAGAAAAAAAGGATCTGTACTTTACCAGAGATGCCAAATTCTTTTTGATTAATGGTTTTACTATGCAAAATAAAGATTATGATATTTAAATTTGTTTGACTTAGTCCTAGAATTAGTAAGCAGAATCATACTTTCTGTCCTTGAAAGAACTTTCAGCTTTCCAATATAGTTGTCACACTTTATCTCTTTGAACCCAAGAGCTTCAATTTTCTTCAATGATCTGTATGGCTGGAATACTTAAATGTGTCAGAATTAAGCAGCCTTTCTATCAGTGTGAGACATATTCCGCACACATCCATACATGCAATACTGCTTGATGCTAACTGTCAAAATGGAACAGCCTTTTTAAGTATAGACACCCTTGAATGTTCTGTGAACCAAGGCAGAAAGATTTGCTAGTTTGGGTTTCTGAAACCAGCACTGCTACATGTTGTGACACACACACACACACACACACACACAGACACACACACACACACACACACAGAAGAGAGAGAAAAGTAAGTATTGCTTGCTTTATGGCTTCCCTTCAACAAATTCTCGCTGACATTCACTGCAACAAAACCAATCACAATGGAATAATTTTATATGTGTGTGACTCTCAAATATAGTTCCCCAAGCCACTGTTCCAAATTAACAGCAGTTAAGCACCCATTAATTGAGACTTTAAATCGTTACCCAGTGGACTCCTCCATAGTCACCACACGTTACTCAGAAGGTGCAGAGTTCCATGGGAGATGCATCAGAGTTTATACATTTAGTTGTGTTTAGGTTATGAAGAAATACCCATTTTGTATGTAATGATCTCTTTCACAACAGCTTCCTGATACCATTAGATTGCAGTATCAAATATAGTCCTCTCTTTAACCTGACTCTTAAGAACTTTAGATGAATATATTGTTTAAGATTTTTAGCAGTAAGTCACAGAAGCTTTAATTAAATGCAAACTGATTCCTTCAAATCTTTCCTGTGACAATGCAGGCATGAATGGAACATATTTGAGAGCTCACACAGCTCTAGTTTTCATGCAAAAGACTCAAGTCCCATGAGTGAGCCAATTACAAATTATAGTGTAGGTGAACTCATTCTTTTCCATTCACTGTAGCCGATTCTGTGTCAGTAATGCCATCATTTTAGAAAGGAAGAAAAGGCTTTTCATATGTCATTAACATTACAGAGGAGAAATCAAATGAATTCTATGATAGATGAGAGCTGCATACATGGAACTAGTTCATTTGCCTACATTTTAATAAGTCTTTTCAGAAAGCCATGTCCACCACCAAAAGGCTCGCTAATCACTCTGTGGTGTCTTGCACTGACCTCATTGGCACAGGCTTGTTATTGGCTGAGGTTCCACTACTGTTAGGCTTAAATCAGCTAGTGTAAAATTTTAGCTGAGTGTTAACTGTGCCAAAATCCATCTTTAAAGCTCTCAACCTTTCACCACCCAAATGCTGAACAGTGGCATGAAACAGCAAAATATGGCTTGTGTTATGAATCTATGAAGGTGGAGGCTTAGAACTATATGAAAGGGCCATAATTTACAGGAAATATATTGTGAAGGAAACAGTCTCATATCTATTTGAAGTTGCAAATGCAGTAAAAGAGTCACCTAATCTTGCCTGTATGATGTTCAGAGACAAAAATCATAATTTTTCTTAAAAACCTATGTGTCATCAGACTTGAATGCTGGCCATATCTGTCCTTGATACATTTACTGTAGAAAGCTGTATAGTGGTATCTACATCCAAGTGCCACAAATATATTTATCAACAGCTACTCCTTTTTTAGTCAGGACTAACACAGGCACACGTGTAAATAAACTTACGTATATGCTTCACATGCCAGAGGCAGTAAAGCAAATGTCATTCAACGTTGATGATGTAGTGGTACTCAGAGTTACTCTTTGTCACATCCATTACCTGTTGTTTTGTTTTGGCATTTTTGTTTGGTTGGTTTTTTTTTGGTTGGTGTTTTTGTTTGTTTGTTTGATTGTTTGTTTTAAATTTAGTCTGGTTTTTAATGCAGAACCTTCTGTAACAGGAGTGACCCTGAGGCTGTTGTAGACTATATTCAAATCCAAAGTCTTGTAAGTTGTAGCAGCCTGCAATTTTCATTCAGCAGAACTGCAGATATCTTTTTCTCTACCAGACATGTGTCTTACATCAGCATGTTGTGATACAGGAGCCAAAATACCAGAAAAACTACTTATTATCAAGGACAGGACTAAAAAACTATGTAGTTTTAAATTATAGATGCTTAACATTGGCATTTTCACTACATCATTCTTTGTCTCTTAAAAAAAGCTCTAAGAAGAAATCTTATAACTTTGTCTTATTAAAAACCCATTTGTCATGGAGTGCCTTGTTAAAAAATATATGTTTTGTGCATGATTCCATTAAGAGTTCATATTATAGATGGGTCTTGCTTATAACACTTGTTAGGGTGTACTTACTGAAGACTGAGTTACTTAGCAATAGCAGAGTTCAGGATGTCTACAATAAAGCCTTCATAATTAATTAATTCATTAAAATTATGTGATTTGGTTATATTTTTCCTTTTTTTCCCCCCCTAAACTATTTTATTTTCTTTCTGAAGATGTTAAAAACTGCAAGCCCCCCAAAAAACATGACACCATACAGTGGGGCTGTTTCAGTCAGTAACAGAGTTGTTAATTTTGTTTTGTAGGCATTATTGATAGTCTTTTTGAAAACACAGTATTCTGTTATGACTACTGACTTGCACTAGCAGAAATTTTGTCCCACTCAGAGCAGTCACAGAAACTGTTGAATTGGCAACGCTCAGAGGGAGATACTCTCTAGAGCAGGATAAAAGCAGAAAGGAAATGTGTTACTTCTTAAAAGAAAAATTTAAAAACTATTAGTACTGAAAATGAGTAGTTATAATTCAGTGGAAAAACAAAGAGACAAGTTTGCAAGGACATGCACACAGAATTCCTCCTACTTTGTGCCATGAGGAGTATTTGATCCAACACCCTGATTGCCCAGGAATTAACAGATTCAGAAAGAGATGATAGTTTTTGTTAAATAAAACATAAAGTTCACCCTATTTACTGAGGAAAGAAAAGCAAGGTAAAAATGAGGATCATCTCACAGTGGATTACAGGGTGATCTCCAGAATCGCCATGCTTATAGTTAGAAAAATTTGCTCTCTGATTCTCTGATCTTTAGTATTTGTAGGGCTGATTCAGAAAGATGCTGAAGCACCTAAGTTCCTCTTGTATCTGGTCTCAAAGTGAATGTTAGGCACCTAAATACCTTTGTGGATCTGACCTGTAGCCCACAGTCATAAACAAGAGTGATCACTGCAGCAGACGCAACCACAATCTGATGACATGAGTAAAACTGCTGTTTCTGTAAGTAAAAGTGGTGACAAGGCTCTAAGGACACCAACAGGCTTTAATGGCCCTGACCATCCTCAGCTTGAACCTCCACCTGTGCCCTGCACCCGTGGGTCCAGGAGCTCCATTAAAGCCTAATCCCCCACCATCTCTGGTCCTTGGTAGCTCAGCCCTTCTCCATGGCCTCTGGATGGACCTCAGCCCCATGTTATAGACAGCCCCATTTTCTCTCATGTTTCTTGCCATAGTGCCTTGCTGACTGGGTGTCAAGGACAGCCCCAGATGTGCTTTGTTACCTTGCCCAGTCTGTTGAGAGAAACTTAAATGGCCACCAGCCCTGCAATGCTTGGGGACTGCACTTCAGCTGAGAAGGTCACTGCTCTTCCTGCCTGTGCTGTGGCCACATGCCACCCTGACTTGTCTTTCCCTGTGGAGCATTTTTGGTGCACTTTGACAACTGGGGCCATATGTATGTTAGATAATGAATAAATGATCCCATAAAGTATATTTCTAAATTTTTGCACATGCTGCCAACTTTCTGTTTTCCACGATATTGTAGGGATGGGGATGAGAACTGAGATATCACAGTATCACAGTATGTTTGGGATTGGAAGGGACCTCAAAAGATCATCTAGTCCAATCCCCCTGCTGGAGCAGGAACACCTAGGTGAGGTTGCACAGGAACATGTCCAGGCGGGTTTTGAATGTCTCCAAAGAAGCAGACTCCACAACCTCCCTGGGCAGCCTGTTCCAGTGCTCTGACACCCTTACTGAGAGGAAGTTTTTTCTCAAATTTAAGTGGAACCTCTTATGTTCCAGCTTGATCCCATTACCCCTTGTCCTATCATTGTTTGCCACTGAGAAGAGCCTGGCTCCATCCTCACGGCACTCACCCTTTATATATTTACAAGAATTAATAAGGTCCCCCCTTAGTTTCCTCTTCTCCAAACTAAAGAGACCCAGCTCCCTCAGCCTTTCTTCATAAGGGAGGTGCTCCACTCCCTTAATCATCTTCGTTGCCCTACGCTGGACCCTCTCCAGCAGTTCCCTGTCCTTCTTGAACTGAGGGGCCCAGAACTGGACACAATACTTCAGATGTGGTCTCACCAGGGCAGAGTAGAGGGGAAGGACGACCTCTCTTGATCTACTAACCACCTCCTTTCTAATACACCCCAGGATGCCATTGGCCTTCCTGGCCACAAGGGCACAGTGCTGGCTCATGGTCATCCCGGTGTCCACCACGACCCCCAGGTCCCTTTCCCCTACACTGCTCTCTAATATGTAATTTCCCAACCTATACTGGAACCTGGGGTTGTTCCTGCCCAGATGCAGGACTCTACACTTTCCCTTGTTAAATTTCATTAGGTTATTCCCCGCCCAACTCTCCAGCCTGTCCAGGTCCCGCTGGATGGCAGCACAGCCTTCTGGTGTGTCAGCCACCCCTCCTAGCTTAGTGTCATCAGCAAACTTGCTGATAGTACACTCTATTCCCTCGTCTAAATCGTTAATGAATATATTGAATAATATTGGCCCCAGTACTGACCCCTGAGGCACTCCACTAGATACTGGCCTCCAACTAGACTCCGCACCATTGACTACCACTCTCTGGCTTCTCTCCTTAAGCCAGTTTGCAACCCACCTCACTACTCTATTGTCTAGACCACACCTCCTCAACTTAGCTGTGAGGATGCTGTGGGAGACTGTGTCAAAAGCTTTACTGAAGTCAAGGTAGACCTCATTCACTGCTCTGCCATCATCCATCCACCTTGTTACATTCTCATAAAAGGCTATGAGGTTGGTCAAGCATGACTTACCCTTGGCAAAGCCATGCTGACTGCTCCTAATAACCCTCTTATCCTTGATATGCCTTGAGATGGCACCAAGGATAAGTTGTTCCGTTACTTTCCCAGGGACAGAGGTGAGGCTGACCGGTCTATAATTACCCGGGTCCGCCTTCTTGCCCTTTTTGAAGACTGGAGTGACATTTGCTTTCCTCCAATCCTCGGGCACCTCTCCTGTTTCCCATGACTTGGCAAAGATGATGGAGAGCGGTCCAGCAATGACTTCAGCCAGCTCCCTCAGCACCCGCGGATGCATCCCATCTGGACCCATGGATTTATGGATGTCCAGACTATTTAATTGCTCCCTAACCCAGTCCTCATCGACTAAAGCAAACTCCTCCATTGACCTGGCTTCATCCGGGGTCTCCGGGGTACAGGGCTTCCCAGCAGAGTCTACTGGCAGTTTTCCGGCAGAGTAGACAGAGACAAAGAAGGCATTCAGTAATTTTGCCTTCTCTGTATCTTCTGCCACCAAGGCACCCACCCCATTCATCAGTGGGCCTACATTGCCTCTGGTATTAGTTTTATCTGCTATGTATTTGAAAAAGTTCTTTTTGCTGTCCTTGACCCCTCTCGCCAGCTGTAATTCTAAGGAGGCCTTGGCTATCCTAGTTGCCTTCCTACATCCTCTAACAGCAGCCTTATATTCTTCCCAAGTGGCCAGCCCCTGCTTCCATGACCTGTAAACTCTCCTCTTCTGCTTGAGCATACCCAACAGATCCCTATTCAACCACGCAGGCCTCCTGGCTCCCTTCCTTGACTTCCTACATGTGGGGATGCTCTGATCCTGAGTGTGGAAGAAGCAATCTCTGAATGCAATCCAGCTATCTTGGGCCCCATTTCCTTCAAGCAGTCTTGCCCATGGGATTTCCCCCAGCAATTGCTTGAAAAGGCCAAAGTTAGCCCTGCTAAAGTCCAGGGTTGCAATTCTACTTGCTATTCTGTTCCTGCCACACAAGATGCTGAACTCCACCATCTCGTGATCTCTGCAATCCAGGCAGCCCTCAACCTTTACTGCTTCACACAGAATCACACAGATTCACAACGAGACCCTCCTTGTTAGTGAGGATGAGATCCAGCAGTGCACCTCTCCTAGTTGGCTCCTCCACCATCTGCATGAGAAAGTTATCATCAATGCACTGGAGGAATCTCCTGGACTGTGGCTGGCTGGCTGAATGGTCCTTCCAGCAAACATCAGGGAAGTTAAAATCACCCACAACAACCAGGGTCTGTGACTGTGAGGCCACTCTCAGCTGCCCATAGAAGGCCTCATCAGCTTCCTCAGCCTGATCTGGTGGCCTGTAATAGACGCCCACAACAGTGTGTCCATCCCAAAAGGTGGACAAAGATATGATAGAAGGTAAAAGTGGGTGCGCAGAAACTGCATGAATCGAGTCAGCCTAAGTATACTGGTGCTTATTAGCTCCATTGTAATAACTGTCTTTTCAAAGCCCCTGAAGCATCTCGATACTCATGGTATGAAAAGCATTCAACATGGCTAATATTTTCATAGAATTATAGAATCAATTTTGTTGGAAAAGACCTTTAAGTTCATTGAGTCTGTTAACCTAGCACCGTCAAGTCCACCCCTAAACCATGTCCCTAAGAACTTCATCTGCACGTCTTTTAAACACTTCCAGGGATGGTGACTCCACCACTTCCTTGGGCAGCCTGTTCCCATGCCTGACAACCCCTTCCATGAAGAATTTTTTCCTAATATCCAATCTAAACCTCCCCTGGTGCGACTTGAAGTCATTCCTCTCATCCTGTCACTTGCTACTTGGGAGAAGAGACCAACCCCCTCCTTACTACAACCTCCTTTCAGGTAGTTGTACAAAGCAATAAGGTCTCCCCTCTGCCTCCTTTTCTCCAGGCTAAACAGACCCATTTTCTTCAACTGCTCTTCATTAGACTTGTGCTCCAGACTCTTCACCAGCTTTGTTGCCTTTCTCTGAACTCTCTCCAGTACCTCAATGCCTTTCCTGCAGTGAAGGGCCCAAAACTGAACACAATTTTGAGGTGGGGCCTCACCAATGCCCAGTACAGTGGCACAATCACTTCTCTAGTCCTGCTGGTCATGCTATTCCTGATACAAGCCAGGAGGCTGTTGCCCTTCTTGGCCACCTGGGCACAGTACTGGCTCTTATACATCTGTCTGTCAACCAACACCCCCATGTCCTTTTCCTCCAAACAGCTTTCCAGCCACTCTTCCCTGAGCCTATAGCTCTGCCTGGGGTTGTTGTGACTCAAGTGAAGGACCTGGCACTTGGCGTTGTTGAACCTCATACAATTGGCCTCAGCACATTGATCCAGCCAGTCCAGGTCCTTCTGTATGAGCTTCCTACCCTCAAGCAGATCAACACTCCCACCCAACTTGGTGTTGTCTGCAAACTTACTGAGGGTGCACTCGATCCCCTGATCCAGATAATTGATAAAGAGTTTAAACAGAACTGGCCCCAATACTGAGCCCTGAGGAACACCACTCGTGACCAGCCACCAACTGGTTTTGACACAGTTCACCACAACTCTTTGGGCTCAGCCATCCAGCCAGTTTTTACCCAGTGAAGAGTACACCCCTACAAGCCATGAGCAAACAGTTTTGATATCTGGTAGTTTACCAAACATATGCACGTATATTTACATCCGTATCAATTATAAATACATGCAGCTTTTTAATGTATATATTTACCTAGAATTTTTGTCAGTATTATGTAAAACATGAACAATACATATCTTACAGGTTCTTTGAAGATTAAGGTGTTTTATAAATTTTATAAATTTGCACTATTGTACTGTTACACTACAGTAATATCTTTCTTGTTTTGCCATTATTCTTCTGAATCTCTGCAAAATCCTACTTCAGGTGAGTACATCCAGTGACTTCATGATGTGTCAAGTATTGTCTGTTATTATTGAGCACTTGGGAAAATATGTCCTAATATCCAAAGCTGACGATATTGGAATACCATTATAAATATAAACATTGCTAATTGTCAAGTACAGCAGCTGTCTAGGCTCTTTAGTTTCATGTATCCTCATTGAGCAGCTTATGTTTGAGAAAAGACTGTGGCTCTATTTCTTTCCAACTTCTGTGGATGTCAGAGTTGAGCTGAGCCCAGCAGAAACATAGCTAAGAAATTCTACACAAATCCTCACCAAGCTGTTTGTTCCAAGGAGAAGATAAGCCTTTTTGTTTTATGCTACAGGAATGGTTTATCAACATAAACATATCTTACAATTCTAGAAAGAAAAACAAAACAAAACAAAACAAAAATGTTTTCCTCAAAGCAAACTGTAAACCAGTTGTTTTCCTGAACTTCATCTCTTTACAATGGTTCTTATTTTTTTTTTTTTGCAGGACTCAGCTCTGCTAAGCTCCCTACTACAATATCTCAGCTTGTTCTGTTTGATGGCTGTTCCCCTGTCATCACTCACTTTCAGTGGGCAAGGGGGAGCAATTGGTGGGCATCAAATCATCATCAAGTAAACCAGCCTTGACACTAGTTAAAAAGGGAGATGGATGGTCAGTTGGCCTCTGCAGAAAATATTCTCCTAAGTATCATATCCTAGCAAGGTCCCTTGATACCAGGCTAGTACTTTTTTTTTTTTTTTTTTTTTTTTTTTTTTAAACGGGAGCAGAGCAATCACCCATATTTCTTCTAGGTCATCATTTGATGGCAGATTTTCTCAGGGGAGGAGCACAAAGGTTAGGTGAGTAGGCTCTGCATTCAACAATTAAACAGCAGAAACACAATCTGTGAAGGAAAGAGCTTCCTTGCAGTCGGTTCCCTTGCCTGTAATGGGCAATGAAAACCTCCCTACACTTGTGTAACTTCAGGAATGCCAAATGCAGTACGGTGTACCAGTTGTCGCGCATCTGTCTGACACCTCCCTTCCCCCAACTGGCTTTAAACATATCTTTCAATTCAGAATAAAAAGTTCACAAATAGCCCAAAAATTAGAATTAAGTACAGGGACCGTTTCCAGTTAAATAATATTAAAAGTTCTGGGCCAGTGTGCTTCTTTACATGCCTTAAGAACACTGGGCTCTTCTCCTCAGACTAAGCTGAGAGTAAGGAAATCACCAAGTTACGGACTTGCTACAACTTGTCAACTATTTTGGCATTTACATGGAAAGTGACTGTGTCAGATGTCCCCTGCACTCATTCTAATCCCTTTTGGATACTGTAGGTTTTGCTGAAGGCAAAGGCAGCTACACCTGGAAGTGACTTCTATGATTAGGGCCTAAGTTAGCAGTAAAAAAACACCAAACAACTGTGTCAAATGCCTTTTTGCTGCTCAGATGACCAGTTCTACTGAAGACAGTCTGTACAACTGGACCATAAAGGAGATGGTATTGGTTCCTTAGACTGCTGCATAAAATTATAGGGAAAATAACTCCAGAATGTGCTCATTTGTAGAATGAATAAATAAATCAGAAATGACAGCAACTTTTATTAAAGTTTTGAAATTATGCAACTGTCAGAGAAATAGCAAGAGGTATGACTTAGTTATATGGCTTTTGGGTAGTACATTTGTATTGCACACCTTTGTAGTCTTGCTGTGCTTGTGCAGATAATAGGAGACGTCATGTCTCTAATAGCAACTGAGGGGAGAGCACAGTTGTCTTCCTAAAGCACGAAAAAGAAAGAAAAAAAAATAACTCCAACCTTTGTCAGAATTTAGAATTGGAAAAAATAGAACAAAAACATTGTACATGCACTGAGTGTCTCTGGGAAGGATTTTTGGTGCTATCACAGTATTATTACTACAATAAAGAAAAAGCAATTTTGATAATAATTGTACAAAAGTGGTACAGAAGTTCCCAAAAGCATAACCCTTCTCAGATTTATCTGCCTACTGAGCTCTCATTAAAGTCAATGGGAATTTGGAGACTCTCTGATGGAGGAAAAGACAGTACAAGGCATAAATGTTCAGACAGTTCCTCAAGGTCCTTACTCCAGCAAAATTCTTATGTAAATCAGTGGAAATTTTGTCTCAGGGGTGGGTGGGCAGAGAGAACAGGGTGGGGGGGAGGAGGGTGTGTGGATCAGAAATGATCCTCATTTTGTTTGCAGAGACTGAAATATTTAAAATTTAAACCCAGCAATAATAGTTAGTATCCTTTTACTGTAATAATTTAAAAAACATGTATGGGTCAATCCTGCAAAATCCTGACATCTCTGGGAGTTTTTGTAAGCTAAAGCAAGCTCTCAGTGCTCAGCAAAGGGGAAGAGAGCTCAGCACTCGCACTCTTGTGCCTCCTGAATATAGCATGGTCCCAGCTGAGGCTGGATGGGGAGCTAAGACAAGCCAGTGACAGCTTGATTGAAGAAGAGGAATAATGTACTTGAGTGCCTTCTGATTTTAATTCACATGATGCTCTTTATTACCCTTAGGAATAAGAAGTACTATTTTAAATTCATCACTATTTATTTAAAGCATTTTAGTGGCATAAGGCCTATGTTTAAACAAGTCATATGATGTAGTGTCCCAGGAGAGTCCTGGGGTTATGTATTAATGGAAAATAAAAATATGGAAGAACATTAATAGCTAAGCAGCATATAGGCTTGCAAATATTTCTTAGCATGTAAAAAGCAAATCTTTGAATTCCTATTAAAGGAATTAACATATCATATGTAAGTAATATATAAACAATTAGTTTATCATTATGCCATTATATTAGTGACTAGAGCTGTAGTTCTTTGTGGGAACAGTCACGTTTTTGTTTTGTGTTAATACAGACCTAATACCAACAGACACTATGCTCTGACTGATGGAAGCTATCAGAAAAGATATATATGTTACGGTAGCGTGATATTGGAATTCACATGGCCTCCAACTGTTTCACTCAGACTCAGGACTCAATAATAGTTAATAATTGATACATATGAGAAAAGCAATAAAGTTCAAGAGATTTTTATAAAATATTTCTTTCTATTTTTGTTACCATAAAAGATAAGAGCAAATTTGATGATTGTTAAAAATTTTTCAGCTAATCAATGCTACTTAATTTAAATATGTTAAAATATTGATGCAAGAGAAATGAGCTTTATTTGCCAGCTATTTATCTCATAGTTTCAGAGACTGAATGTCGAGGGTTTAGATTGCGGGGTGACAATAAAACCCTGGCAGATGTATTGTTAACCTCCTCTCCCCCCCACTTCCCCCTTTTGCCCCTCCCTCTCCCCCCTTCCCACTAAGGACAGGCGATTGGGAGGGAAATAAGGACAGAGAGAAGAGAGTTGGAAAAAAATTAACAATGTTTTACTAATGCTACTAGTAAGAATAGAGAAAATAATACAAAATATACAAAACCAATCTTGAAAGTCTCAGCAACTGCAGAGCCAGCACCCAAAGTCCTCGATAGGACTCTGCAGCCAACCGGAGCTGGATTCAGTCTCTCACTAGGCCTCAGTTTGCAGGGATGACTAGCAAGGTCCTCTCCTAATGTCAGCCATGAGGAAAAGGTAAAAGGAAAGAAGGGACGAGATCCTCGTGATCTCCCACTTTTATATGAAGTATTCACGTGAATGGAATGTTATACACAGTTGGTCAGTTTCTTGGTCACTTGTTTCTCGCGAGATGTCCATCCGTGCTTATCAATAAGTTTGCATTCTATTGCTAGGTTTACCAAAACATGTGTCTGGTTCTCCAGGAAAATGCAGCTAATATGAAGGCTTTAGCTGACAGGCAAAATCACTAAAAGAGTAACTTGTTTTTAACAAAACCAGGACACTGAAAAAACATGCAAACAAACCATATCCGTTTTACTGATTTAATGGGAATAATTGTGTAATACTTCAAAAAATTTTAATTCCATTCAATTTTCTTCAGTAAGACTCCCAATATATCCTCATTTCTGTACCAGTGTTTTTCATTTTACTTCTATAAAAACAAATTTATAAAAGAAGCTGAAAGCAGGCAAGAGGAGGTATTTTCATAGAGCAGTATTAGATTATTCATGAGGAGAAATGAATGCCACAGGTGGAACATGGTGGTTCTCTATAGTTTTACAGAAAAATGTCTGCTATGGGAAACCAGAGGCATGCGCTAAATGATGAAAAACTGACATATTTCTTAAACATTGAGTTGTACATACTTCTGGGATTTACGCTTTCTGGTTTGGCCTTTATCCCTTTTTCTGACAAGTAGCTTTAACAAGATTTTGTTCTATTGTCATCTAAAAATCTGTTTTAATACTCTTTTTGGGCTTCATTCTCTTCTCCGCAGTGCAAGTCAGAGGTCATGAAAAATAGTAGAGTTAAAATGACTTCGAGAACACAGTAAGATGTTTTCTGTGAAGCTTAATATTTCAGTGCCCATTTTCCAGATTGAGCATTTATAGACATGCATAGCAATTTCTGCTCATCGACTTAAACTATTTTATCTTGGTGGGTTTTTTTGTTTTGTTTAATTTTCTGGTTGGTTGGTTGTTTTTTTACTCATTAAAACTCTTCAGACATGTGACTTCAGATTTACACTGAAGTTTAATATCAAGAACTGCATGCTTTTTGGTGTGTTTTATTTGCTGTGTTTTTGTGTTGCTACCAAGTAAACACAGGTTGCCTCAGGGAGTACTTAACTTCCAAGCATTTTTAATGTAGGGCACCTATTATTGAATTGTTACTATAACTTGTCAAATCTTTGTCTACAGGCACTGAAGACAGTGAGGTTATATTTATATCATGGGCTAGAGGACCACTTCATGATCCCTGAGTCTATGCTCTGTCCGTGTTCTGACCCTGTATTCCAACAAACCTCAACTCTGATTTTTGTTTCCAATGATATTTTACATTATAATGAGGTTAAGTGCAAATTTTTTCTTATCTTTGCTGTGATGGTTGGGTGGATTAGAGACAAGTGAGTGTACCTCTATTCTGCAGACACAACGGGATTGTAGTTTCAAGTGTCAAGGAAAGCAAGATGACAGAATTGATACTTTCCACTAATAGTAAATTGCTGTGGATGGTGGAGTTGGGAAGATTCATTTCCACATATAAAGGACTGGTCACCAAGGCCAGCTGGTCATGAAAGGGAGTATCCATGCACCAGAATGCTTAAGCACATTACTGAACCAGAATACTTTGGATATGCAGAGAGGAGTGGCTGTAATGGCTGTACTGTTCCTGCAATTTGTGCTTAAAAATACGTGGATCTGAGTTGCAGTCATATTTGTACTGGAACAAAAGACATACCCTGTCAGGCATAGCTCCTTTCCAGACCTCATCCTCAGATGTCAGAATTTTGCATCTTCGGTCTGAGTTTGAAGATTCAGGCTTGCCTTAAAGGATTATAGTATTGGCTAAATGGTTATTTTCTTTCAACAGTAGCTGAAGAGTGTGTTTACATTAGCATGCAATTTTAAGCCAATGCAGCTGAGTTCAGTGACAGGTTTGACTGACAATTGGTGGCTTGTGCTTAGTATTCAATTTTGAAACATCTTTTATTTAATAAAAGCATTTGAATTTCAGATTGTATGAAATTCATTCAGGCTTCAATGTAATACATCTTGCCTAACATGTTTTCTATATGAATGCCTTATTTGGATATTAATTTTACAAACATTTCATTATATTCCTACTGGAATCCAGCTTCTGTGACTTTCCCTTCTTTAAAAAGGAGAAGAGAAAAATGAAAGAAAGGAATAAAATTTGTGAGGAAGTTTTAACTCTGGCTACCATTTGACACATCCTAGACAGCAAGAGTTTATATCCCAGCCTAGCAAGTTAAGCCACCCTCTCTCAGCCCAGGGAAATTAGTTGCCTAACCAAAGCAATGGGCTTAGGCAAATAGGCAAAATATGTCACTGGGAGTGAAAATTAAAATTTATATGAATCAACAGTCTATTTGAAAAGCATAGACAACCCTGGCAGTAGCTCTGTTGAAGTCCATCCATGAGAGCTCTGATGTCTGCTGCCCTGGTGAGTAAAGTAGATTTCCCAGAGGTTTGTTTTCCAAGTACAGAAGTCCAACTATGGGGAAGGCTGACCTGTTGTCCAAACTCTGCAGTGTTCCTGAGTTTGAAGTAGTTCTTTTACTGCATGGGAAACCTCATCAGAGTAAAGCTGCTGGATCGCTAGGGTGAAACTGTTTGCTGGTTGCTCTCTAGGTTAGCTGTTAACTGCCCCTGGTAAAAGCAGCACTTGTTGATTTTCATTCTTGTTTGTCAGGTTGGCCGTTCGCAGGGATGACAGCCCTGCTATTTGTTCTCACTAGCTGTTCTTCTCATTAGCTGCTTCTATTAGCTTTTCATATCGGCTGTTCTCGATAACCGTTCTCTGTGTTAGCTGTTCCCATTTACTTGTTCACCACTAATCACTTCCATTAGTTGTGGCTTCTGATGAGTTCTATCAGCCTGGCTGCTGCTCTGCAGAAGCCTGACCAGCTTACCAATGCTTTTAGAAAAGTTTCAAAGGTATACAGGGTCTTTGCAGGGGAAAAACAATCAACCAACCAACCAACCAACCAACCAACCAAAACAAAACAAAACAAACCAAACAAAAACCAAACCAAACAAAAATCAAACCAAACCAAACCAAACCAAAACACAAAAAAAGCCAGGATTCTGAACTCCTGCTCTGACTTTCTCATCTTTGTAAAAGAATTTTCAGCATCCTCTTTGATCACAGTTTCTATGCAAATATAGTGGCTAGTTAGAGTAAACCTTGGTCTTTAGGTACATCAGGCTTAGCTATGTTGTCAACATTTCTCCCATCATTACTATAAACTTTTTATTTTGTCCAACTTTAAAACTTACCTGTTCTTAATAGAAATGCTCCAAAACACCACAAAACATGCATTGGCACATACTGTTTGAGACTTATGTAACTGAGAGAGATTTAAATGTGGTGAGTTGGGTGTTTAGAAGAAGACCCAATATCCCTCGTTCTTTAACAATATAATACACATTAGTCTCCAAAGTTGAAGGGAAAATTTGACTCCATGAACAAAATCATGTCTCTGCATTCATTCATGCACTGAATAAATGCAACCAAGATTTTGCCATTAGACTTTTTCAGGATTCCAAAAACTGTTTGATGAAAATAAAAAATTCTTCCAATTAGAAAAAGCCCCACAATTATTAATGTGTACATATTCAAATGGCTTGCATCTAGGATACCCCAAACATTGTCTAAATCTTCAGAATAAGTATTTGTCAGCCTAGTTTCCAGAGCAAATGGGACACTCTCTGCTTAAGGTAAATCTCTTTGTGTGGGAGATGAAGCTTTCTTAGGGACCAGTTCAAGTACAAAGGAACCTTCATAAACCTTGCCACTCATGTTCAGGATATATTGTTTCACACTTACCTTCTCTAATACAGAATTATCTGCTGTATATACAGTAATTGTATATAATAACACAATTGATACTTTTATATGTATCCCCCAAATTGTGCCAATAGTTTCTCTGGATGGAAACCAAAATAAAGCCTTATAATACTACAACTTCCAAACTCCCCAGGTCTCATATTTCTAAATATTTCTTCTAGCACCTGGGAAGTCCCATTTATCCATGCACAAGGATGAATAAATATGTATAGTTTTAAAAAACACTATCAACACTTCTATCACAAATTCTTCCTCTAGGGAGAGAAAACATATGATAGGTGCTTATCACTTTAGCTAGCATACTGCTGAACATAATTGAGACATTGCAGTGATGAACCCAGCAAATTAGCCAAAGTGAAAAAGAATGGAACTGAGGACCAGCAGTGGGTTTAAATTTGTAGATTTGTGGAAAGGTGCTGAGTGATAAAATTGCTTTGAAAATAAAATTAAGAGTAGATTGTACTCCAGGATGACCAGGATGGTTAGGGA
Organism: Columba livia; assembly: GCF_036013475.1. NCBI lineage: Eukaryota > Metazoa > Chordata > Aves > Columbiformes > Columbidae > Columba > Columba livia. Next base: position 62,897,235 of record NC_088603.1, on the reverse strand, counting down.
GCAAAAGTTATAATTGTAAGAGCTGTTCTGACTTGTAGGTGCAGTGAAGTGAGATTAAAGCAAATTTTGACAAATACATTACTTTTTTTCAGTTCTATATTCAGATTACATGCACTTACTCATGTACTTTGCAAATTTTCCTTCTTCTTAGTCAACAAAGTTAAAGTTCTCAAGTGGTTTCTTTTTTTTTTTTTTAAACATGCACTGATATACCAGTCAAAAGTGGAGTAGGTCTGTGTTTGTATACACATAAAGCTATAACCATACATACTTAGTAGATGTATACATGGATAACAATCTAGGTGTCCAGCTGGGATTTTTTTGCTGGTTGCCTTAGATTTTCCACTATGGTAATAAAGTTTTGCCATTGTCCTGGAATTTTGGTAATGACCCTTTAATGCAATAATTATTTTAGTTGTGAGGCATACTTAGCATACAAATGTCACAAGCTGCAAGAAAATACAAATTCATTGATTTGGATATTATGAGAGAGACAGCAATGTTATTTGCTTTCAATATGAAGAAAATTCTTCTTGGAAAGGATCAATATTACCCCACTTACCCACAAACACCTGTAATAATAAAATGCTGCATAACAAGATGATATTGCCTTTCTTAAACGGTTCTGTCACTACCATTTCTTTGGTTGAAAAATGGGAAACTACTGAACTATAAGACCCTAGATCTGTCTAGCCAATTCCAAATTAAATGCACTAAGCCATTTTTCAGATTGTCCAATGAGATTGTTTGTTTGTTTGTTTTTAAGTCTTCATATATTTCAGGCAGTTATCCTATACACTGGTCTGGGGAAACTTCATCACAGACTGAGAGAAAAATATGTGTTCACCTTTACTTGGACTCTATGGCCTGGATTTGTGGTCGTTTTTGCCTGCCTTACAAATAAAGAGTTTCTGGTGCAGCAACCTGCACATGACATCTCCCTAATAAATTCACATGACAGTCATGAAACGCTCCTATAATCAGTGACATGGGATGATTTTCTGCTCCTGACAAGCCCTTGTATTGAGTATGATAACAGTTACTTTGTCTTCATCCACTGCTGGAGTATAATATCAATCCGTTTGATGATCCAGCAAACGAAGCCCAGCACTTCTGTATCAATCTTCATAGAGTGCTGCCTGTTGTCTAACAAAAAGACTGAAATGAGATCATTCAATCACTTTGCTGGCTAGGGCAGGCTTCTGTTACTGAAGTGGTTTTAACTCCCTGTCACTTTCTTTCTCTTTCCTTTACACAATGAAGCTGGGGAATCTAATCGCTATAGAAATACTTGTAGCCTTTTGTAATTTTAAGGACAACTTTAAGGGAAAGAAAAATGGTTAATGCAGATCTCTGTTCTGATATTTGTTAAATAAATTGAACTTTCTCTGAGTGAAGAAAACCAAGGTGTTAATTTATTTCATAGGTAGTTCACAGGAATTCACTTATTTCATAGGTAGGACTTTTAGGGGCTACATTTAGATCTCACATGTAGGTTGTTTATTCCAGCAGTTTTGCTACATGTGTTGCTTTACTCTAGCAGGGAAATGGACAGGAAATTTAAGTCCTCTGTGACTAGCCATTTCTTTCCTTAAATTCAGAAAGAGAAACCTTATATATTCAGACTGAATGCATCAATTTCCAAGATTAAACCAGAAATACTGCAAGAACAGTATCAATACTTTTAAACATTCATCAGAGTTAGTCATTTACTTTAGAACTAAAATCATCCTTCAGACTGGATTCTCAAGACAGAAGAAAGTGTACCTTTTACCCACTTTGTTCCTGAAATAATGTAGACAGAATATACTGACAGTACGAGAACAGTGAAGCTGTTTTGATTAATATATTTACTTAATACAAATATTTCTGTAGTTCAGAAACAAGATAACAAAAGCCTCTGCTGCAAAAATTGCATTAAAACCATATTTTTTCTGAGTTCAGCAATCATTCTGAAACATTACCAATTTGTGGAAGAAGCATTTGTCTTACTGATACTTTTATAAATCTGAAGGGCCAAGATTCTTTTGGCTTTGCTGTTGTAAGTAGTTTCAAATTCCAACTAATGCTTTTTGAGTGAATTTTGCTATTAAATTCTTATCAAATACGGGCACAGGAAGATTTATTTATTTTGATTTTAAAGAGATGGAATAAGAATTTGATGGAATAATAAGTTAATGGAATAAGGTGTAAAACTCAATTATCTTCTTACTATATTTGCAAAAAATAGATAACACAAGGTATACCTGAGTCTACTTTAGTAAATCTGAGTAATGGGTAGAGCTGTGGGAAATCCCTTGAAATTCTTAAGTTTTCACTACCAGATAATGTGGTGTTTGGATTTGGGAAATACAGATAAAAACCCCATATATAAATACGGGTTTGGGGTGATTGCCAGATTGCAATGAGAGACATTTTCAACCTACCTTTTCCTCATCTTCCCTTTTTCTGTTGTTGAATTTCATAATTTTATGAAAGGTGCCCTACAATTTGTCATGTGTTTCCTCATTCAGAGTGTACTTAGTGTCCCAGCAAGACTTTGATAAGTCTTTGATAACTCCTTCACTAGTTACTCTTGCTGTACACAGCAAGAGAAGGAGCTAGAAGGAGCTTGAGGGGAGGAAGTGCCCCCTCATTCACATACCCTGTACCTACCACCAATACGTTTAATCTGCATCCCTACCCATTTCATTGAGGTTTCCAAGCCAGAGTTCATGCATTTCTATTCCTGTCTCATTAGAATTACCCTCACGAGTTTGGTAACCAGGATGCATGCAGGCAGTCCCTAAGTCTGGCCTATAAATCTCTCAAGTCTACTGCTTACTATGCTTTCTTCTACTATATCCTTTCTGTATTTCTCCTCTCTACTCTTCCACATCCCTGAATCCACATCTAGAATCAGTAATAAATCAGTGTCTATTTATAAGCTTTTAAAATTAATTTTAAACTGTTAAATTTTTATGAACATAACCCATGGGGAAAAAAAATAGAACACCTACTGGGGTCTAGTGATGGAGAGACCAAAAGAAATCCAAGTATTATATTTTGTTACTTTGATTAGACAACAAAACAACTCTGCTGAAGGAATCTTTTACTTAAAAATATAGAACTCTGACTCCTGCTGCTTTTGTCAATCTGATCTCAAGAATCCAGTAACAGTAGTTCACTTAAGCTTATATCTGCTCAGAAAATGAAATGGTATAAAAAATGCAAACTGTTTTTTGTAGTGTTAATTCCTTTTTTGATCCTTACATACTGAACCTGTTGCATGGCTAACTCAGCATGACTGTTCCTCAGTTCTTTGCTGTCAGGGACTTTCCAGCTACTTCCCACATTCATAGTAGAATGCTACTGAAGTCTGGCATGTGACAGATGAAGTTTAGAGTAAATGTTGTCCTTTTTTTTGGCCTGTATGCTTTTGCATGCTAAACCCAGGATTTTATAGCATCCTTATGATGGAATGGCTGAATTGCTCCCAACTGGAAAATGACTGGTTGATGTTATGTTTAAATGCCTTGAGAAGATCCCCCTTTTTTTGCCCAGCTATTAATGGCAAACATAAGATTTCAATACAATACCTTGCAGAAAAACAAGACTGGTGGTGGATATCAATGCAGTAGCCTAAACGGAGCTTGGTGCCATTCCAGAGCTCTGTAATGCCTAAAACAACATGTCCCTCCCCCCACCACTCTCTCTCTTCAGCAGAACTACTTCCTGGGACAGACCATTTGATGCACTTTCAGGTAGACAGTCAGCAACACTGGATGTATTCAACAGAACGTGCTATTTTTTTTTCTTTGCTACAGAGTCCATGAATGTAAGCAGAAAGCTCATGCTTAAGCTAATACCTAACAAATCTTTGTACAATAACAGAAATTTACACAGCATTTTTCATTAACCTCTTCTCTCTTTCCTATTTTTCTTTCTGTATACTACAGAGAAAAAAATTGCTTTTCAAAGCAGTTTAACTTTTTTTTTTTTTTTTTAACTTGCTCTTACAATTAGTGATATAATAAAATAGGACTTCAAGACTTACAAGAAAGAGGTGTGGGGATGTGGCAGAGATTGGGGGATGAGTAAATTGCGGCTGGATGTCAAAAAAGATGAAATGTTTCCTTGAAAAAATGAGGGTATATTAGGACATGGGAACTAATGTAAGTGTCAATCCATTAAGATTTAGCATTCAGGGTCCTGTTTTTTTCTTTTAGGGACAGGAAAATGAATTGCAAATACATTAACAATTGATCCATAAACCATTACTGAGTGCCTTGAAAAAGTTCACAAAAATGTGAACAGAATTAGCATCTCTTGAAATCCATTGCCACTCCTGGAGCTCAGTGTTGAGCAAGAGAGGTGCTTTGCTCTTGAAAATCTAACAACCAGTTTTGCTATGTCACCAGTTTTTTTCAATCATCCAAATACCACCAATTCAATTAAGCTCATAAACTTCTTACCCATAGTTCTCGAGGATAAGAAGCTCCATTTAAAAGTGAATGCGGACAAGCTTGTGCTGTCCACGTGAAATATTGTTCAATCAACAGCCAAAGTTTTACTTGTCAGTTTTGATATATCCGATAATAGCTGTAGGTTGTTTTGCAATGTCCAATGTTCTGTGAAGATGGGCTTTTCATATTCTTTATTGTTTTTTTCTGACAAAATGTTGCCTGGACTTTTGCAGTTTTGTGAAATGAAACAACAGTAAAAACAATATATAATTTAACCCTCATAGACCTAGCTGGACTGCAGATAAGCATCTTTCCCAGGCTTATGGCTAGTTTTGGCCAGGATATAATGAGTTCCTGTTCATTGATCCCTTATAAGCATTCTCAATGATTGAACATAACCCCATTCACAGCAGGCAGTCATTCATTCGTGTCCCTTTTCAACTCCATTTTAATCAGCATTTGACACTGTTGAAAATCAAATCCATAATTAAGCTTCACAGACAGTCAGAGTTTTAGCAAATAAAGCCAAAAAACCAAAATCTGGAGATACTTTTGTAGTCAAGCATCTCTATATATTCTGCATTATATGCTTGTGGTGCCCAATGATTTATTTGCACTTAATGGTTCTTCGTTTCTTTCTTTCTCATTTTGTCTGCTGAAGTTATTACCCTGCATTATTAACACACTCACGTGTGAGTCTTTATTTTTTACTAGTGGGATTACACTTTTTTTTTAGAAACAGCTCTTTATTGTACATATAGGTTTAAAGTAAAGGTACACAAACACACTCACAAATCAACTTAATAAGCACCCTGATAAATAGCATGGCTGCTTAATTGGGCCAATTGCTAGGGAACAGATTCAATGACCCCAATCAGTGAATTAATGGCACACCTAGTTGTGAAAAGTCCATTTAAATGATATGCTTGGTGTTGTCTGCTGCCTAGTCACAGTAGTTAACAGGTGTGAATTGGTGTTCATAGCATAAATTTCCTGCTGCTTGACCCTTTGTTCACTTCAGGTTGCTTCTCTACTCTTTCATAGTCGCTAAGTGAATGAGAATTACTGAATTTGTCTTAAATTTATCAGACTATAATAATGCCTTTATAACATCCAATTTTAAAAGTAAGATCAGAGAGAGTGGTCTCTGTGGCAACCTTTCTGATTATTTACTGGGTAGGCAAAGTGAAACCTATTTTCCGTACCATGTTCAGGCACATGCTTTTAAAGTAAGTTCCAGAGTAACTAATAAGCTGCATTTTAGACAGAACGTTGACTGATTTATCTGGTTTCTTGAGGAGCGCACTGTTTCCATGAACTTTGCCGATTCCCTGATTAAGGGCCCTGTCGGGGTAGCTAAGGAATGTAACATCTAAACTGTCTGGTGCCTCTCCCAAGAAGTGGACATCTCTGACTCCCAGATTCCACAAAGAGCAGTGGTGCGGCATGTCCCACTGGCCAGTGTGCTATTTGTCTGCTCAGTGTTTGGTTTCTGAGTGTGGTAGCGATCAGTTTGCAAAGTTGATATGGCTGGATTCAAAAACAACACAGACAAAACTCTTTACCCCCATGTTTGCTGATATCTGGAGGTTGTTAGATAAGTATTAGATTCTTGGTTTTTTGTATTTGCTTTCTCATCCGTAAGAGGTTTATCTCTCATGGAAAGAATGCAAAGGAATAAAACAAAATAAATTGACTGAAGTAAATAAACATGTCCCTTTCTCTTCGTAAGTGAACCTGTCACCTTAAGTTTCACTTTGTCTCTAATGGAAGTTCGTCAGCAAAATAAAACTGTTCAGCTGCTTTCTCTAAGTTGCCATCAAGCAAATCTGACCAGATATGAAAAAGCTACCCTGTCATAAAGTTTTATGACTACAGTTGAAAGATTTATGGATGCAATAATATTAAAAACCTTCTTTTGTCAAAGCAGAAGATGAAAAAAGAGCAAAATAATAGATGAAGTTCATAACTGGTCTCTGGAGTGCTCGAATACAGAATGGATGCTACTGAAAACCTTGTTAGGTAGTGTCTTATGTTTCAACACACCACAAAACTACAACCATATTTATATATCACGAGTGCTTGATGTGCAAGGAAAGTGGAGGAATACATGATCTATAGCTACCATATGACTTCCAGCAGGTAGTTCAACACTTCATTGGCTTGGTTGATAGCCCTCATGGAGTATGTCAAAACTAAAGATCAATCTCCAATGCCAGCCACTCAGAGTATGTTACAACTTCAAGGCAAACTCAAGATACTAAAAGTGTCAGTGTACTGGTAAGGAAGATGGAATAAACGGGTGCAACTGCATTAAAAAGGGCTTTCCCTCAATTCATATTGCTTTCTCACTTCCAGTCTTTTTTTCCGAGGCCACTGAATCAACTTGCATTGCCAATAAGTAACCAAACTGAGAAAGAGCCATCACTTTTCTGCCTTCATTTCAAAGAAATGGATAACTCTTTTAGAAAATAATGTAGGAAGTTTTAAAAATATAATTTTGTTGGAGAATCTTTTAAAATCAAAGACCTCCTTGACAATTTCTTTCCATATATCTGTTTTGGAGCCTCATTTCCAAGCAAGAACACCTTCAAATGGCTAAAGACAAGCTTTAATTGAAAACTTGAACACATGCTGAATGTGTCACAGTGCTTGGACAGTCACTGTACACAAACATTTATATTCAATGAAAGGAAAGTCCCACTAACCAAACCCAGCTTGATTGGAATCTGAGACTGCCAAGCAGTATTTGCCAGACATAACTACAGTACAGAGGCAGTAATACACTGTTTTCAGCCAGATGAATGTAGGGAGTTCAACAGGGGACCTAGGGTCTGCTGGAGGTATTGAAAGTGTTGTATAAAAAATTTTGAAAACTATTCTACTTGATGGACAATAGAAACTACCTGGTAATTGTTCTTCTCATAGATATTCAGTCAATAACAAGTAAAATGCTTTTTTTTTTTTTTTTCATTTCAAACACTTTATCAATTCAATATAGATTAATAGCCATAGAAACCACATAAAACCATGAAAGCAGCCAGGATGTACACAACAGTTTAGAGCATTAGTTAAAAATTTAATTAAAAATTTAGAGCATTAATTAAAAATTTTATGCATGTGCATAAAATTATTTATAGATTTTTAACTCTCACCTTCCAGAGGATACAACCGTCAGACAAGTGTCTTTTTTATTTTTTGCTTAGACCACATGACCATTAAACAAAATATAAGCCATTCTCTAAACTTTTCAACAAAAATCTTAAATTGATATTTAATGTAAAATAATGTGACTGACATGTGAAGATACCTTGCACAGTGTGGCAGAAATCTTGTTAAATTATCCGTGGTGTTGGGAACTTGCAGGTCATTGACTATCGCAATTTAATTTGGCTAGTACAGGACATTTCTAATAATTAATACTGTAATAACACTTAATGATCTGCACTCATGCAATCTGAAAAAACAGCTAATGGTGCAGTTTTTAGTGACTGCACAAACAGCAAGTTTAAAATTTGTCAAATGCTGCTATTTCAGCATCACACAGTCATGCAGAAGGACCTGCCTGTGGGGCTGTCACTGATCCAGACACTAGAGACTTGGTCATGATGTAGCAAGAAGTGATGGAGTTGGTTGGTCTCAAGGGGGATGTTCCTTTAGAATTAGAAACAGGAACACTATGTTAATGGGAAACCACGAACACTCCCTATTTCCCTCTAGTTCCAGGGCTGTTGACTGAATGGATAAGAAAGTGGGAAATGGGAGATCAGAATAAAAAACAACAAATCTGTACACTTACCTCATTATAGTGCATTGTTACTTTTAGGACTAACTTGTTGTTGGATTTCTAATCATGGGCTCTACCTGAAATGTTATGGTTGATATAAAGGTAGGCTTTGTTCTGTCGTCAGTGGAATAAGGCCATCAGCACTGGTTTGTATACTGCAAGGTAGTAGAGTTTAATCTTTTTAAAGAATAGATGGACATTGCCTCTTACACCTACTTAAAAGATTTTGTTGTAGTGAAGGACATAGGAAAAATTCCCATTGGTCTATAATGGAGATAACTTTTGGAATGAACAGTTAAAAGAAAGGCAACAAATTCCCTTTTTCCACCACAGCCAAATCTTATGCTTAAGGATGAACGCAGGTTATCTCTTTGGTGCTATAAATTCCAAGTAGAGTTATCCAGGAAATAGAGCTTAGCTTTTTTAAAACAACAGACTTTTACTGAAGGCTCCAGTCCAAATGAGATAATACAAAGTTCTGCTTTGCCAAGCCAGACTTCAGAATTATGAAGTTGCTCTTCATTAGACTGTGGCCATTGGTTTAGAAAGTGGTTTTATTGACAAACAATGATTCAAGTAAAGTTAAGAAGGTAAACATTGCACCTTTCCCACATTAGCTGAAGAAGGAAGATGGTTAACTACCCAGTAAAAGAGTGAGAGTAGGGAAACATCTCATTCTGACTGAAAGACAGATCTCATGTGAACTTACAGGGACATCTACATGAAGAGGAAAGTGAAACCACTTAGACTTCAAGTGAATGAAAAGATGTTTATCCTCTTCTCTTAGTTTAAGTAAAAATCACAGACTTCTCAATTAAGTCAGTACCACCTGAGGATTGATTAAAAACCCCCAAGCTTTATTTCATACATTTCAGGATTGCGTTTATCATTTGATTTTTAAAATTAAGATTTTTTAATCTGGCATTTATTTCTTCCAGTGCTTAGCACTGTGAGCCAAAAATCAAGAAAGTCAGATCAAATTGCTTGAGCAATTCAAAGAAAGAAAATAGACATTTGTGTTTTCTCTTTGCAATCTTTCGATATGTACAAATCAAGAAAGTCTAGTCCTGTAACTAATTTGCTGGTACATGGACTCTGATGGAGGAAGAACAGTCAAAAGACACAACAGTTTTAAGAAGAGAACATGAATGTGCAGGGAAGATTCATGTGTCTCTTCTCCTGAGAGCATCTACTCTTTGCTCTTTCAGTTAGGTTTTTAATGTCGGAACTATACTAGGTTGATATTTTAGTGGGCTGGATACATGGCTTTTATCTCCAGCTGTAAAAGAAAATGTCCACTCCTCTCAGAGTGTGACTCACTCACTTCAGGCCATGCTTAAATCTATTTATCTTGGTCTAGGGACTGCTGCAATCACAGACATGTTCCTCACATGTGACATCAAGACCTTATGCATAATGATGACTGAATTGTGAAAACTCAGAAGTGAAGGACTGCTAGTCAAAATGAAGCTCATATGATCATTTTCAGACTGGTAAAAAAGTATTATTCTTGTCTGGGAGTGAAGTCCTGGCTCTAATAACTTCAAGAAAAAAAATCCTGTTGTTTTTAGTGGGTGCAGTCTTCTCCTAGATATGTTTCATGAATATGCCCCATATTTTAACCTAAAGTTTACTACTGGTTTGAGTCTCAAATTCAGTTCTTGTTTGTGGTTCACCCAGAAATCAGTAGCACTTAAGCATCTATGGAGGACTGAGTGGCATGCAGATAAGATTTCAGGAGCCCCACAAATCTGTTAAAGAGGGCACATAACACATCCAAGCCATTTTATGAGTTACTAGTTGCCATAGCAGATTAAACTAGGAACACATGGGATTTTTTTTTCCAGTTTGTATTTGTATCTCTTTGTATCCCATTACAATACCTCATTTCAATGGGTTATTGGGTGATGCACAAACCTAATGAAAAAAATAAAATCATAGAAACAAATAGCTATTAAAGTTCATGCAGAGCCTAACATATGAAGGTCTATGACCCTTCCGTGTTTATTCAAAGGTATCAGTCAAATAAATAAGCAAAAAAGAAGTAAAATATTTGTAAAACTTTCCTTTGTAATTTTGATGTATGCAAATTCATACATTAGCATGTGGTTTCACACATTGTTAACAAAGATGATTGACTCTAGAAAGTTGATTTAGCCATTTATTCAACTCTCTAGTGATAAGAATGCCAGCCACAATTCCTGTCTGGAAGAACTGGATTATCTGCAATAACAAATGTAATGCATTCCTGTTTTCCCATATTTATTTTATTTATTTTATCAAGTTTTCTGCCCTGTTGCTTCCTTTCCCTTCCCTTCCCTTCCCTTCCCTTCCCTTCCCTTCCCTTCCCTTCCCTTCCCTTCCCTTCCCTTCCCTTCCCTTCCCTTCCCTTCCCTTCCCTTCCCTTCCCTTCCCTTCCCTTCCCTTCCCTTCCCTTCCCTTCCCTTCCCTTCCCTTCCCTTCCCTTCCCTTCCCTTCCCTTCCCTTCCCTTCCCTTCCCTTCCCTTCCCTTCCCTTCCCTTCCCTTCATTTTTATTTTCCTTACCTAAGGTTATACATTTATTTAATTTATAAAAGTACTAAAACATTGCTCTCACATACATTGCTAAGCAGATGTTGGCCATTTCACCTCACAAAGACTTATTGTTGCCACGGTGTCCATCCCCTCCAAAGCAAAACACAAATCAGCAGATCACCAGAGTATCCTTAAAACCCGAAAGAATAAATAACTGGGAGAAAACATATCATTGGTGTAAACCATTTTTTGTTAAAAGGATTTTAAACATGCATTTTCCAATTTTAAAAATCCATATTGATTCTAATGTTTTGATCAACAGCCTGTGCAGTAGATGAACTCTTTTGCGTTGTTTTGTTAACTAACAAGATGTAATTTGTCAGAAAAATCACTGAAAATTAATTTATTTTTTAAAACCTGAGAAAATTAAAGCAAGTTCCAGTCTGCAGTAAAGCACTGTGGACAAGTAATGTGACTGCAAAATTTAACCAGTCTGAAACTTTCTGACCCCGACTTTTTGAAAGCTGTTCTCATACTTGCAAATGAGGTGTGCTTTATTTCCCACTATGCCCAACTTGAAGAAGGTCTTAGGGGAGTTTAGTATCAATCTCGAAAAATATCTGCAGACAAATAGCCTGATGCCAAGACATATTTTTAATTCCTACAGAAGTAAAAGAACAATGAAACTCAATAGCATTTCCAGGTACTCAAAACTGTTGGTAGAAAAGAAAATGAAAATTATCAAAATTTGTCTTCTATATGCAATAAATAATATTCTACAGCAGAGACTGTCAGCACCTCTTCAAGAACATATATGAGACAACAGTGTTTTGCTTTATTAAAACACATTCTGTGTTTTATTTAATGAAGCGGTGAACTGACGTTCAAATATTTGAGGCCCACTCAAAAACATGTGGACAGCACTTTCTTAACTTAGACAGCCGGTTTATGCTACAGCCTAAAAGTCCCCTAAACTCCAAATGTTCAGGCTGTTTTAGGATCTGGCACATGACTTGTATAATGTGCTCTTCAGCATGCTTTTGGCAATTTTCTGTGACCATTCCTCATAACAAAGAGGGCTGCTTTAAAAATATGCTTTAAATTGACTGAGCACTTTTAATCTTCTGTTTCAAATTCTATGACTTTCCAGAAAGACATCTACTGTCATCTGTGTCACTTTACTTAACTGGCTTCCTTAAGGTACTAATGCATTTACAATTTGTTATCACAGTCCTAGTTTTTCTGTAACAATCATTGAAATAACTCAGGCATTCCATCCTGGCAAGCCACAGACTATATTGAACTTCGAAATGCATAGATTTAGCAGCATAGTGTCAGATCATTTTTCATAACCCTTGTTTCCTTGTCAGCATGTCATAGCCAGTAAAGAGCTGCTAGATTAGTACAAATATATAAATCTTTTTTCAGCTTCACCTCACTGCTGTTTAATACTACTTTACTACACCACTGTGCTTACTAGCTTAAAATACCTTCTGTTTGGAGAAACACATATTTATTATTATTATTATTATTGGGGAGTTTTTGTGCAATTTCGCTGAGCGCAGGCTGACAGCTGCATAGCACTTTGTCATTTATCATTGTACACAAGATCTGTCAACTTGAGAAACAATTTAAATAGAAGAATTCTGCATGAAATTACTTTGTGAGAGGAAAAAAACCCACCAGTTCTTGCTTTTGTATGTGCAATTCAGTGTCCCTATTTATTTATTTATTTTTGTCTGCTTTTTTCTTTTTTTAATTTTGGCTGTGAAAGGTACTTAATGTACCAAAAACAATTTGTACAAGCATTATTTCACCAATTGAAAGTGTGTACGCCTTGCTGAGGTCTCCCTTATCTAACTGTTACTAATACATTTTCATGCTGTGCTCTTATGGCTTCATTTTACAGTCGACGAAATCACCCACTCCATGCTGTGTTGGAAATGGGACCCTCGTCACTATAGTCCACAGAGTGCACTTAACATGTGAACAACAAACAACAAAAAGTTACCGCTTCAAAACATCTTCATCCCTTTACCCCTTTATTGTAAACTTAGACTTACTTTTATGGCTCACTTTAATAAAGCAAAACACAACAGCTACTTAAATAAAAAGTCCCATACCTATCTAAAAGAGAGAGGATTTACTAACCTACAGGTTCTGCTGAGTTAACCTTAGCATAGGTCAATAACACTCTTCAGCTTTTTCTAAAATCTATGGCAGTCCTCCTCTGCTGACCTCATCCTCATCAAAGCTTGCAGTGGGAGAAATAATATTTTCTTTCCATGACACAGCATTTTTCCTCACCTGTGTTTAATTTCTTGTGCATCATGCCCCATAATGAGATCAGCAACTCAGGCCTTCAGTTAGTAAGACCAGCCAGGGCAATAATTGCTGTGAAATTATGTTCTGGACAGCTGAAAAGGAGTGATCAGTATTACAGTCTCTTGTTTTCCACCCTGTCAGTTTTTCCTCCAACTATGGATTTGTTGTCATCAGCACCTGATGATTCTGCTGACACCCCTGTCAGAAAATGAATTTTTCACTCTCCACTTGATTGACTCCATTCATAGCATGTAACTCTGTCAAAAAGTGCCACTCTCAAGCTCACTCACTCATGTGTTTGCATTTTCTACACCAATACTGGACAGACAGACAGTCACATAAAACCATGAAATATTCAGTAGGCATATTTCCCCCTTAATTTATAGTTATTTATTGTCTTTGCAAAATGCTATGTATTCTTCTTTGAGTTTGCTTTAAATCACTTGAATTCAAAAATCTTTCTTTCAGAGGAGGAAGATTTGCAGATTCTGTACTTAATGCATGAATTAAAGCACAGAAGTTAAGTTTTGGCAGATTTCTCAATGAAACTAATATTTGAATGTATGCTATTAATACCACTCAGTTTCATATAGTACTAGTAATAAAAACATGCTCCAGAGCCTTTCATAGGAGACTAGTTTGTGCTAAATTAAAATGACAGATGGCTTCAAAATTTGGTGCACAGAAATGACTCAATAATTGTACAAAAAATAGTAACTGGGGGATCTTCTAGAGCCTGGATTATTCAGCCTAAATGATTGTGTATTGCTCTCTGAGAGTCAGTGTTCATAGGGAGAGCTCTTGTTTCTGAGGAAACTGTCAGCTCTCAGTAGCTGTCACTGAATACTGCACCAAAATGCACAAAACTGCCTACAGGCAACCTACTTCCAAGATGCAGAATCACAAACTTTTTGAAGTGTGAGCAGAACGTGCTTGCATATGACAATGAACAACATCACTAGACTTCATCTCTGTAGCAGGCACAAGCATTTTAGAAATCACTTCATCATACAAGCAATAGAGTAAGACTGTTAAAAACATACACAAAATGGTTTATGGCAGCACAAGGACCACTATGTATTGTTATTAAGATGTCCATAAGAATTAAGAACTATTGGAAGAAAAGGCTATCAACAAGATGAAGTGAAAAACTGCCATTAACCTGAGACTATTCATGTGACACCAGAAACAACGTTTTCAGGATCTGTTCTTATTCACACTTACACTGGTGTCAATAAGATATGGCTCAGTTGAAGGTAATGAAGTCATACAGGTGATAAAAGCTATTATACAAAAGCTATCATACAGATAAAAAGAAGAGCACACATAAGCTGCCCTGTATATCCCAGCCTCAGGCTTTGCATTTGACACCAGTGAAGGCAAATTCTACAATTGATATATTTTCCACTAGATGATTTTATCGTCAGCTATAAGCAGGCTAGTAAGGGTAACCAAATATAAAACCAGCAGATGCTCTCCTCAGAAAGCTGTTGGATTTTTTCATGTGATTTTATGTTTTCCACAGTATTTTAATTTAAAAAGTGCAAGAAAAGTTGAGAGAAGGCAGATTTCACCTGACTTTAGATTTAGCAGCAACAACAAGAGGGTTTCAAATACATTTCTGTAATTCATTTTGATATGGCTATCCTGACATGGATATAATTCTCCAGTATCTGATCATTTATTGGAACAACATCTTTTAGAAGAAGTTATGGTCATTTTGTTTCAAAATAAATACATTTAAGAATCTGTTTATTGATTTTTTAAATAGTAAAGTATTCTGTCTTGAAGAAAATTACAAGTTTATTGTTTTTCTTTTTGATTTAATCTCTGAGTTTTTATTCCAGCAGGCATTTTTTTTCCTCCAAGTAAATGATAACTTTAAAACCAAATGAAATGTAATTACCTTTTTATTGACACATTAAAAGGAAATAAATAGTATAATCAGCATTTATATGCTTTTCACACAGGTGTTGCTTTCATAAGAATTATGATTAGCTAACCAGATTCAAAGAAGTGGAAGAAAGAGGTGGGAAGAGGGCTGTGATGAGAGAATAGGAAGTCAGTGATTTAACACAAAAAAGAACTATTTTTAACACAGTCTGATACATGAATAGCTGATTGAATTGAACCACCTAGGGGGGTAAAATGGTTCTTATAAAATTTTACAAATCATTGCATTCTACCTTTACTTACAATATTTCATTATTCTACAATTCTGCTTCCCAAGGGCTTCATGCTATTGTGTTGTTTTGGAGCAAAAATATTCTTCAGTCTTAATTAGTCTCTCCAAATGATACAGTTGGACATGCAGTCTTGATAAAACATCTCTACAGAAGATACAGCTGGATTTGCAGTCTCTGGGTAAAAGAAGGTCATCACAACTGAGTGGTCAATTTTATATGACAGACACTGAAAATTATTAGCCTTTTAAGAAATGATCTGTGAGAAGAAGTCAGTTGTTGATCTTGAAGAGCTCTGATACATAGTACACTCGTATTTTTTTTAACCAGCTTTCTGGACAGTAATCTCCGCTTTGAATGACAACTTTTTTGCACTTTGACAGGTAGGCTTAAGTCTGTGAAGATGCTTTTACTGTGGAAATAGGAAAGGAAGACACTCATAGTACTTGAATTGTGTTAACCAATTGATAAAAGGAAAAAAAATAGTAATCCCCCCTCTAAATAACTAGAAACAAATGAGCACAGGGCAGTAAAAAGTTAACAAATGAGGGACTGAAACTGTTCAGTCAGAGAAACAAATAGAGTTTAAAGGGAGAAAAATCACAGAGAAAGTAAAACAATTATCAGTTATTTTAGTCAATAAATGTTCAGTAATGTCTTCTGAGGATTTGAGTGAAACTGTGCCAGTGTCTCACAATGCTTTAGATGAAGTTACAAACACATAGAGGAGCAATCAGACCATTTGGTTCAAAAAATTACAGATCAAGCATCTGATACACAAAGGAGTTATTGGAAAAATGACTGTCTGGAGCTGGAGTAGAGTGTCTCACACACATTAATACCATGGCTATAAAAAGAAAGGATAAGGGGAAGGAAGGACAAAAGAATCAAGAATTGACACCAACTACTCATTGACCTGAATATAAAGGTGGAAACTTCCATCATCATTTTATTTTCTACTTTGAAGTAAAATGCAGAAATTAAGAGTCATGACTAAACAAGGCAGTGAAAAAAGGAGAAAAGTTCTGTGTAGCAAGTCTAGTTAAACTAATTGTTTTTTCTTGCCCATTATTTATTACAACCCCAGTGTACAGCTTAGTGTCACCCCACTCAGGTGGAAATGTGAACATGTGGGCTATTTAATATAGTGAATTTGCCTAATGTAGCACAATTACAGAAATGCGCTGAGTAACTTTGGGCTGATTCTTCAGTAAAGAGTTCTTTATGGAGTGCCTACAAGGCACACCTGTGCCTCATTACCTGAATCAATAGTTTTGCCATCTTGTTTTGAAGGACAAAATAGGCTTAAGTGATTCTACTTCCATAATTACAAAGAACACATAGAAGACACATTAAAAACTGGAAGAAAAACTCAAAAACCTGCCACGCAGTACAACAGAAGGAAAAAATACGGGGCTAGCTCTAACTTTGTACCTAGGAGCCTCTGTATGGTAAACATTTCCATTTTGTTAACAAGCCACAAGCGTACACTTAAGAAGCAGGTGAATAAATGTAATTGTGAGAAGTACAATGATGCTTCTGAATCTAAATTTTGTTCCTCCTAGAGCACATGTGTTCATCTATTGTGTAGTATTTTTGTGTGTGATTTCATTTTTCCCCTCTATTTTAAAACAAGTACATGGCTTTTCCCTTAATGACCACAAAGAGGTAAAGGTTTACAGGTTTCCTTTTCAAATCTCTCACATTTCTGTTTCTGTATTATAAATAAAGCAGCCATACGTCTCTCTGTTTTCCTGGTTTCACTCTGGCCTGTGAGGTCAGTACAGACTAAAGGCCATTAATATCTGATAGCTGTGAAGGACTTGTATTAAACACTGATACTCCCATTATGATCTCTGGTGAACAGGTTTCCATATCAGAAAAACACCATTAGAGTTATCAGCAGCTGGCACAGTTTTAACCTCAGCAGACGCCAATAAAAAAACAGATACTGAAATACCCCATTGTCTCTAGAAGCAGTTAGTTCTACTCTGAGTGCAGGTAGATTGGTGAGGTACCAGGAGGTAAATTTGCCCTCTGCCTGCTCCTGCCATACCTATTCCTTGCACAGAGACAGATGTAACCTCCATGATTGACAATACAACCATTGTGACTAGTTTTTCATTCAGTTTATTTGCTCTTAAGCCTTCTCTGCAGACCACTTTTATTCTAGAGAATCAAATATGCTGGAAAACAACCCAGGTGTTCAGACAGGTCCAAAGGTAAGGCTGTGCTGAAATTGGTACTGAAAGCAGGACTTTTAACCTTTCACACTATGATGACTGAATTTCGACTCCACTTTTAAAACTCTCTCTTATCAGGGGACAATTTGATTCTCAGTAATTTATATTTGTATTGACTGGGAAAAGATTCACATGCCGTGGCAGTATGAACATTTAAGGTAAGTGTTTCAAAAATCCCCCATAGGTTATACCACTTTAGCCTCCAGCAGCTGACCCATATTTAACACATGTAACATTCACACTCCTGCACAAACCAGCTCAGATGAAGATGGCTTTTGTGACTTGAGCTTTAACAGGCAAAAACTGACTCAGAGCAGCAGAGAAATGGCAGTGGACTGCTAAGGACATCTGGTCACTTCCCTTTCCAAATACCGTCAGCTGCACTAAGGCAGTGCAAAACCACCACTTTGAGAAACCAGGTGAATGGGGAAGGGTTAGAAGGAGAAACAAGCTGTGCAGGCATGTGCTGGACTACACAACAGGTGGGTCCAAATACTGGTGCTTCAGGTACCCAGGTGCAACGAGCAGCACTGCTGGAGGAAAGACTTCAAGCCTCAGTGTTTTCACATCCCTCCGCTCACAACAAGTTACTCTCCTCCACAATATAGTGTACTGTCTGAACTTCAGTCCCATAGTTCCTCCTCCAAAAATAGCCCGCTTAAGAGTATCATCACTGGATATATGTCTGTGGCTAACTTATCTTGAAAACTGGCAGATTCTGGCACGGAATATAGTTGTCTACAGATGTTAGGTTTGGGATGTCAGAAAGGTGCATAAATAGAGTTCTGCTTGGGGGTGAATCTGGATTTAACTGATCAGTCCTGGATTGTTAGCAGTGGCATTAGCAGGAAATGCTCAAAGGGGTATAAACATTGAAGGAAAGCATGTGGCATCCACACAAGAGGGAGTCTTAATTCAAATTACAGTCATCATCACCTTAAATATTAAAGAGAACTTAATAAAAAAGACTTACCACTAATCGAATACCACGTCAATGCTACTGTACTTTCTTGTTGCTGGTTGCCTGGAAAGGAACATAAATTTTAATTATGCTATGTCCTTATATGCAAGGTGAAAAAGTAAGAGCTGAAGGTTTAATCTAAACAAGCTTCCACCTACTCATGTCTTGCATTTTTACTCCTCATCCTGCCCTCAGAAGGTAAAAACAAATTGCTGGAGTCTTTGCAGACCATGAGTACTTGCTGATGGAATGGCACCTGAAATCAGAAAAAAAAAATCTGTTTTATGTCTCTCTTGACTGGGAATTCATTTGTATATATGTGCTATAAATCACTATCTCCACCAACTGCTTGATATGGAAAGAAGAAAATGATGCTAGTAATGTATGACCCTGAGAGTAGAGGAACTGTAGCTATTTACATCAGTTGTCAGCAACCTGCTGCTTGTTTGCAGTGTTGCTGCATGGATATAGATAACCTCTCTGAAACATTAGCTGAGACAAAGCAAGTAATTCTTTGTTGACACATTGTCAGTTTCTAATTCGTTCTCAAACTGTGAGGTAAATCCTCCATCTCCATTGGAAAAAGGACCACTCTATCTCGCACCAGGCTTTCTGCCCTTTTCACTTTCTCTTCTCAGCTGGAAATGTAGTTGAAAAGGAGTTTCCTGCCCAGAAACTGATAAAACATACCAACAAAATTATCTGGAGAGTTTAACCTCAGCTGCATTCCCTTTACATCACCCTGAATAAAAACACAGAACAATACAGAAAGAAAACAGTGAGCCTTATTAGTGCAGCATCAGAAATCAGGAGGGCTGCAGTTGAAAGGGACAGAGGTTATCCTTGCACTTGGAAAATGTGGCTTTAGCTAGAGAAATAAATGCCTCAGAGCCAGGCTTTGGGGAGTGAAAATGAGAAGCTGAGAAACAAAACCAGACTGATGGATCTTCATGAAACATCGTTATGTCAAGAAGAAATGGCTAATGCTATGGCAAGGACTTCATCCTCTTTCCACTCTTACTTCTTGGTGCCTTTGAGGAGTCCACATTAAAAATACAGTAAAATGCAATGTGCTAGGAATTTCCTTGCAGAGAGATTGACCTCATTACATTTCACTGGGCATAGGATCTCATTCTTCTTTCTGACAGCTGCTCGGATATAAGACTGACAGCTGGACTCCATCACTTGGATTAATGGGTTAAAAGCTGACATCTTTTTAGTATTTTGGACTTTATTTTCTTTATCAGCTTGACTTTCATGCTTAAAGTGTTCTTGCCACAATATTCTTTTAAAAGTACACTTGTCAGGGTCCATTTGCTACTTGCTACCTTGATGGTGACATCAGCGATGGCTGTGGTTTACCTTTTGACCTCAGAGAGGCAGCAGATGGGCCAAGTAATAAATCCCGATTATTAGTGAAGGAGCCAATAGCTTGGAAAGACAGAAATAAAAGTCAGGCAGTTTTACACTGCAGTTCTTGTTATCTGCTTTGATATGGAGTTGTGGGCCGTGTCAGGGGAGATGATGAGCAGCATGGGCTGCCTGCAGCCCCTCGATCCCAGGCAGGCAGTGCATGCCGTGCTGTCACTGGCCCTCCTTTCTGCCCTTCCTTCCGCTTCCCTTCCTCCACAGCAGCCAAAACCGCCTCCCCACTCCAAGTTCACTTAAGCTTACACATCTGTGACTTAAAAGCAGCAGGCAGAAGCGTAAGAACCCTTGGAGTAGCCAAGGAGCAGCTGGATCTGGGCCGTTCTCCACGGGCTGCTGTGATAATGGCTGATGTGTGTCCTGCAGGCCCTCAAGGAGGGTGCAAGGGGCTGGAACACTGATGGGGAGAGGCCTCGATGCAGCACAGGCTTGGATTGATGAAGGAACTCTGCCATGACATTTTGGCAGCGTTTAAAAATATAAGATAAAACTGATGTTGCAGTCTCCTACAGTGTTGATTTTGTGTCCAAGATGCTGAGGTTTGAAGGTGGGGTGGCTGGGCTGGCTAGCGGCCAAGGGCCGGCAGCAGTTATCTACAACGCCTTGGTTGGGTTTTGGTCATGGAAAATGCATTTTAGCCAAAGCAGTACATTACATGGTTCAGCTCAGACAAGTATTTTCCATTTTTGGAATGTTTACGTTTTAATCTTGGCTGGTTTTGCCTATTTTTTTTTTTTTTCCTTGGTACATTGTAGTTTTGCACAAGTAAAGACCGCAAATTTTCACTTTATAGAAATACAAAAAGCTGCCTCTAATAGCTTAGCTGCATAAGCAAAATTTCCAAGATCCCATAGCTACTCACATATACTTATGACTCGGATTTTCACAAGCCTTATTATATGTTGTTTGATCCTGTACAAGAGAATGATGAAGCAATTGCTTTTCTACTGAATTATTAGGCATAAATCACCTGTGAATAATATATATTACGAAATTTTCTCTGAAATTCCTATGTATAATTTTTTTTTTTTTTTTCTAGGAAAGGTGACAAGGCAAAAAACCTTTATCATCTTTACCTTAAATCTTTGTAAGAAGAGTGAGAGAAGTAATTTTATCTCACCCCAAATTCTTGTTGATGCTTTTAAACATTTGAAGTTTTACATTTACATGGAAAAAAGATTGTGGCTTTTTTTTTTAAATCATTTTTGTTATTAATTTACCTGAGCAGAATGTTTATGTGAAAATGAAATATTTTTTAGCAAATCTAAAATAGGTAGTTTGAGATGCAATGCTGCAACCTTTGTTGACAGAAGTATCAGAAAAGTCAATTTAAGATGCCATTTTCTATCTCTGTATAGTGTAAATGAAGAATACACATAGGAATCAGGCCCTTAATTTGTATAACAACAGACACAAGCTTACTGCAAAATTATTAACAGCTTGTGGCTTTACTTCATCAGTCATTATTTCTATCAATCATTTCCTTGCCAGTATGGAAATACAAGCTCTACTGTTTTGGAGAAGAAAGTGTATATGTGTGTTGTGTGTGTTCCATATAAATTACCCAGGTGTTTTAATACATCCAGGTGTTTTTTTATTCCTTTTGGAAAAACAGAAAGGAAACAACCCAAGGGCTAATGTTCTAATTATCAGTGGTTGTGCAAGCCTCCAAAAAAGCATGTATTCTATAACCCCTGGTAAAATTCTGACATGTTATAAACTGACTAAATTAGCTTAAATCAGTAAACAAATGAATTGGTACCAGCACAATAGTACAATAATGCAGTACATACTAAGTGACTTATGTTGCTAATGGCAAAAATAGCTACATAAAATAAGGCTAAATAGCCCTTATTTTTCTTTATGTAAGTTTTTAAAAGTCATAATTCCTGACCTTTAAAAAAGAGATTTCTGACAAATTCTTTGTTGACATTGATTTACAATCCAAATCATATATTATTCCAAATGTTAAAAATAAAGCAAATTGAATTCAGCTACTGTGGTAACTCGGGAAGCTTGTGTGCATGATCTTTTTTAGTTTAGCATTGAAAGAAAAAGCCAAATTCTTCTTGATGGCAGATCATATTGGGCTAAAATTAGTAATATTGGAATAGAGTTGCTTATGTAGGAGAAGATACAAAAGCATGTGGAAGAGCATGAAAATCTGTAAGGAAATGTATGACACTCCATAGTGGATTTTGGAATCAATAATAGGGGCATCAAAATATAACGAAAAACATAATTTTTACTCTTTCAGTTCCTGATGGCTGCTTATCTGCTTTTCTATTTTATATTCAAAGATACTGTGAAAATATGAATTATCACTATGACCAACAGATAATAACTTATGTATGTTGATGGTTGGCCCTGCCTCATTGCAGAAGTGTGGGGAGAAAGTTGCAGGAGCTATTGTTTTCATTATTGTGCATATTATTTTTTGCAGTCCCAGGGTGTGTAAGTATAATGACTACTTATGATTCTGGTAACAGACTTCGGTAGTAACCTCTATGTGTGTGAATATAATATACTCTGTATATAGATTCTATTGTGAGTTTAGGAAATGGAACCAAATTTATTTTTGAGTTTTGCAGGGTGCCACATACTGTAACTTCATGAATCTTTAGTTATTGACAGTTTTTAAGCCAAAATATTTATATACTGATTCTCTTGTGTCAGTAAAATCTTCACATCTTTATGTTTCTTTTATGATTACATAATGACATCTAAGTCATTGTAATGTTGTATACATGCTTTTACCTTCTTTTGACTACTCAATGTATTGATATTATATATATATAGTGAAATACAGATCGTCACATTTATGCATTAATATGAAATCAAACCAGCATTTTTCAATTACTTACCTCTCTGAAAATCCAAAGTGCTTTTCACAAGTGACATAAAAGCTTTGCATATTTGAAAATACCACAGACACACACAAACTGCTGTGGAAGAAAAGATGTGTATATTACCAAATACCTTGTTTTCTGCTTCTGTCAATAATATACCTATTTTGAACAGTCAATGGTACTGGAACTGCATATTTGCTGACAAAAGTGAACTAGACCAATGCACATTAATTTGTGCTTTCAATGAGAAACACTTTGTTTAAAGTGTTGTATTCTCTACTGTCTGCGTTTAGCTACACTAACATATTTCTCATGTGAAACTGAATAATTAATTGTCCCAATGGTGCCATCAGGAAAATGTTTTCAGTTGGTCTTTCTGGTGACTCCATTGCTACTCAACTTCCATGAATATGTTGATAAACATACATAGTTGACTACAACAGAATATATTCCTTTTACACACTTCAGAGTCTGAGAATACAAGAGACCTGGATATATAAACTGCTGGTGTTCTTCATGCAGCAACAGAGACCTTAAGTCTGAACTGTTGCTTTTCTAGATCATGATCAGTATGTTCATAAAGAAAAATACTATGAGTAGCCTTACTAAAACTCATTTCTATCTAACAGGATTTCTAAAAAAAGTAAACAACAGAAAGCAGACAAACAGCTGTTTGTTTTGGTTTTTTTTTTTTTTTCTTCTGAGAAGCAGGCATTTCTATAGTGTTTCCTCAATTTTAGTTGTTGCTTTTGCAGAATCATGGTTGACCATCTTTTCTGCAGCAACCTGACACATGTTTATTGCAATTGACCTCCTCACAAACTAAGCAGGATTTAGATACATTTTTTCTCAGAATTATTCAAAATGCAGATTTTTATCTTTTCTGTGGTAGCTCCACACACATATAAACTATGCAGTACTGCTACAATTATGAGTAGTTTATCCTGGCTTTCCTGTGTCTTCTAAAGGCTGTAATGAATGCCAGAAGGTATATAAGTGCATCTATCCATCTCTCACAAAGTATTAAACTCCATTAGGAATTAAGCATCTATATTCAGTCTGCTTCCTGGTACTCAGATTGGAAATCCAGAGAAATGGCTCCACACCACATAACAAGGTAATGCTCTTGTTACAGGATCTCACCCATCTGCACTCTGCACAGCATTCGCATATCTCCTGGGTTCTATCCATGATTACTCTACATCTGACTCAATTTCATGGCATACTATTTTGAAGGTCAAAATTATCTGGTCTTTTTGTGCCACTGAGATGATGCATTCTGTACTACTGGTTCAGTATCAATGCTCCATTAGAATAATCACATTTTGTAACTTCCCAGTCATATCCTTTCAGCACTCAAGGTCATTGATCCCAACTGTTTTTGTTGTATGGAAGCAATTGGCTTCTCATTGTCATTACTATTTTGATCCACTCATACTTGGGAGACCATGTGGAAAGTGAATTTTTACTTCTGTGTTTATTTTGGTGTATTTTCTTTCACAGTATACAGCACATCCACTGGCCTTCCTCCATGAACAGTCTTTGATGGTGAGACACACACAGGTATATTTTTATATGTTACATCTATTGTGTTCTATTTAAGTATAACTTGATGAAGATTTTCTGCTGAGGTAACAGTTGACTTTTGCAGGAAAATCTGGAAAGATACACCACCATACCCTATCCCCCTACTCCCATCTCTTTCTGAGAAATCCAATAGCTGGGAACCAGAATTTGGCAAGTTCAAACTAAAAGTCATGCAAATATTTTTAATAGAGAGTACAGGTGATCATTGAAATAACTGACATAGCTATTGCGTATTCTTTCTCAAGGTATAATAGCTACATTTACTTGAATTGTGAAGAATTTTTCATAACTCAATACATTGTATTAGAGAATCACAGAATGGTTAGGGTTGTGTAATGGTTTAACATGAGCTAGCAATACAACCACAATAGCCTCTCACTCACTTACCTACACAATCCCTGCCAAATAGGGTTGAGAATCAAAAGGGAAGGGATAAACATGGATTGAGATAAACACAGTTTAATAAAACAACAAAATACTAATACACTACTAGTGTGTGTATATATATATATATATATATGTAATAGAAATATAATATAAAATAAAATATATTCAAGGCAATTCCTCATGAACTCCATCAACACTGAGCAGCCAGTCCCAGGAAGCAGCACCCAGGTCCTGAACAGCCAATCCCAGAGGGAGAAAAGAGGAAAAAAGGCAGAAAGGCTCAGAGGCCTCTGCAAAATGGCAAAAGGCCGAACTAAACATCCCGAACTGAACTCCCCTGTCTCCAACAAAAAGAGCAAAGGAGAACACAAAAGAGAGAGAGCAAACAGCGCCTGGGAGAAACAGAGAGAGACTGGAAGATCCCGACTCTCCCTAAATATGAAACATGACACTAATGGGATGGAATACTGTTATTGATCAGTCTGGATGTCAGTCAAGCTCTGTTCTGTTCATGCCCTCCTTCCATGATGCCTCACATCTGTGGGCAGAGTGCTCAGAACATCCTTGGCTCTCAGACCAGAGCAATTAAAAACGTCAACTCTGTGCTGGGGTGTTATCTCTTGTTCTCAAACTAAATCTGAATAATGACCATGCTAGCTATGAAAAATAAAACTTCCTAACTCCATGAAGAAAATGCATTTTCAGTCAAAGCAGCTAAAGCAGGTTCACCTAGAGCAGGTCACACAGGAAGGCATTGAGGTGAGTTTTGAATATCTCCAGAGAAGGAGACTCCACAGCCTCTCTGAGCAGCCTGTTCCAGTGCTTTGTCAAAGAAGTTTCTCTTCATATTCAGATGGAACTTCCTGTGCTTCAGTCTTTGCCCATTGCCCCTCATCCTGTTGTTGGGCACCACTGAAAGGAGTCTGGTCCCATCCTATCAACACCCACCCTTGAGATATTTATAAGCATTGATGAAATCCCCTCTCAGCCTTCTCTTCTCCAGGCTGAACAGACACAGCTCTCTCAGTCTTTCCTCATAAGAAAGATGCTCCAGACCCATAATCATCTTTGTAGCCCTCCACTGGACTCCCTCCAGTAGTTCCTAGATATGTAATTTAGTCATTGTGTATATTCTGCTATACCAATCATTTTAGAAAAATCACTTGTGTTTATCAGATTGAAAGAGTAATTTGTTAAATCGACACAAAATGTTATCTTCTTGTTCAGGCATTGCAATTACACCACTAAATGCAGAATTATTAATTCATAGCTTTAGCTCACAAACTGCCTTACTGTTTCTCACAGAATTGCAGCTCTTGTGTACTATACAGGGATCATCATATAATCCACAATCTTCCAATCACTTTTCATTTTCAGTTGGGAATTAAATTTTCCAACACTTGATTCTTGTATGTTCAAGTCAGACACTTTGTTATATAGACAGTATTCCAGTTTTCTATGTCCTTAATTTATGTCTCCTGCAGTGTAGTGTTGAAAGGACATTCTGAATCCAACAAAAATTACTCTTTTCCTTAAAGAAAAATATGATTTTAAAAAACCTCATTGTTTAGTTCAAAAGAGATGAAAAATTCAGAACTGAAATGTAAAGAAGTGTGGAAAGATTCAAGTCTTAAGCCTCAGTATATCACTATTAAAAATTAAGTATGTCTGTTAATTCAGTAACCGCCAAATGTTTAGGTGATGAAACTCAAATGATGCCATTTTTTCTTAAATCACATTAATATGTGACTTGAAAATAAACTCTAACTATTGTTTGCATTAACTCAATTATGGGTCAAGGAGAACAGGAAGAGCTTTTTCAAATACGCAGCAGATAAAACTAACACCAGAGGCAATGTAGGCCCACTGATGAATGAGGTGGGTGCCCTGGTGACAGAAGATACAGAGAAGGCGGAGTTACTGAACGCCTTCTTTGTCTACTCTGCCGGAAGCTGTCCTGAGGAACCTGGTACCGCTGAGGCCCCAGAGGAAGGCAGGGCAATGGAGTAGTTTGCCTCGGTTGATGAGGCCTGGGTTAGGGAGCAGTTAGGCAATCTGGACTTCCATAAATCCATGGGTCTGGATTGGATGCACCCGCGGGTACTGAGGGAGCTGGCTGTGGTCATTGCTGGACCACTCTCCATCATCTTTGCTAAGTCTTGGGAAATGGCAGACATGCCTGAGGGCTGGAGGAAAGCAAATGTCACTCCAGCCTTCAAAAAGGGCAAGAAGGAGGACATGGGTAACTATAGTCCAGTCAGCCTCACCTCCATCCCTGGGAAACTGATGGAACGACTTATCCTTGGTGCCATCTCAAGGCATATTAGGGATAAGAGGGTTATTAGGTGCAGTCAACCTGGCTTCCCCAAAGGGAAGCCACGCTTGACCAACCTCGTAGCCTTTTATGAGGACATAACAAGACGGATGGATGATGGCAGAGCGGTGGACGTGGTCTACCTTGACTTGAGTAAGGCATTTGACACAGTTTCCCACAGCATCCTCACAGCTAAATTGAGGGACTGTGGTCTGTGTGAACAGGTAGTGAGGTGGACTGCGAACTGGCTGAAGGGAAGAAGCCAGAGAGTCGTGGTCAATGGGGTGGAGTCTAGTTGGAGGCCTGTATCTAGTGGAGTGCCTCAAGGGTCAGTGCTGGGGCCTGTATTATTAAATATATTCATCAATGATTTGGACGAGGGAATAGAGTGTACTATCAGCAAGTTTGCTGATGACACCAAGCTGGGAGGAGTGGCTGATACGCCAGAAAGCTGTGCCGCCATTTCATGAGACCTGGACAGGCTGGAGAGTTGGGCAGGGAAAAATTTAATGAAATATAATAAGGGAAAGTGTAGAGTCTTGCATCTGGGTAGGAACAACCCCAGGTTCCAGTATAAGTTGGGGAATGACCTATTAGAGAGCAGTGTAGGGGAAAGGGACCTGGGGGTCCTGGTGGACACCAGGATGACCATGAGCCAGCACTGTGCCCTTGTGGCCAGGAAGGCCAATGGTATCCTGGGGTGTATTAGAAGGGGGGTGGTTAGTAGGTAGAGAGAGGTTCTCCTTTCCCTCTACTCTGCCCTGGTGAGACCACATCTGGAATATTGTGTCCAGTTCTGGGCCCCTCAGTTCAAGAAGAACAGGGAACTGCTGGAGAGAGTCCAGCGTAGGGCAACAAAGATGATTAAGGGATATATAAAGGGTGAGTGTCACGAGGATGGAGCCAGGCTCTTCTCGGTGACAAACAATGATAGGACAAGGGGTAACGGGTACAAACTGGAACACAAAATGTTCCACTAAAATTTGAGAAGAAACTTCTTCTCAGTGAGGGTGACAGAACACTGGAACAGGCTGCCCAGGGAGGTTGTGGAGTCTCATACTCTGGAGGCATTCAAGACCTGCCTGGATGCCTTCCTGTGTAACCCCATCTAGGTGTTCCTGCTCTGGCAGGGGGATTGGACTAGATGATCTTTTGAGGTCCCTTCCAATCCCTAACATTCTGTGATTCTGTGATTTTAGAAGCTTCAGGCTTACCTGTTAGCAAGATGCCACATGCGTTAAAGATTAGGGACTGAATTAGTCTGTTTTATAGTGGACTGGATGAATGAGTAGGTGTTTTTTTTGACTGCAAACTTTAGTTATCCAAAATCAATCTACATTATTTGTGTTTCAGCAATATCTGTTTTCTGATGTTTGAAGGCTAGCTGTCGTGACATGTCTGCAACAGCAGCAATGATGGATATAATTTCTATCTCTATTTTTCTGTCTTTCAAATCTAAGAGAATCCCCATAAATGTTAATATTACAAAGCTAAAACAATATTTAGTGACATGCGCAAGGCAAAGAACATCTCCAAATAATGTTGAATTTTGTGGTGATTGAACTAGCCACTGAAAGAGAATAACAAATTGGAAAGCATGAAAATAATAATGTCACATGTTCTACCCTTATTTCCTGGCTATGTCAGAGAAGCTACACATGCAGGCGATCTGGTCTTTAGGATGCTTATGTACTCTCAACTACTTTAACACCCGAAGACATAATTAACATGTTCCAACAACTGTGAATATGCCAGCATTATTCTCATGCTATTAAAAATGAAACACAATAAAAATTATCTAACAGAAAGAGGGAGAAATTTCCCCACAATGAAAAGCAACAAAATGTCAGCTCTATTTGTACAAGAAATTTAATTTTCAACTAAGCAATCCCATGTACTAGGAAAATAAAATCTTTTCAATTTGGAGGAATTTTACGAATATTAATGTATCACAGTTGCAATGGGATTCATTTGTGCTGTGGAATCCAAGAGGTCAGTACATCTGTAAAGACTTATAGTACTTAAGAGATGATCGTACAAGACATATGGTTTAATCATGATGTATTTAAGCTTTTTTTATCTGCTTAAGAATTCAATGTTTTTCTTTCTCTAATTTAAGAAACCATTCACTATTCCTCTCAACAACCAAAAAAGTAAAAATAGAGCAACCACAGTGTATTAAAAATGGACTGAGAAAAATAAAAATTACATAATTATAATTGATTATACCTATGTTTAAAATATAGATATAATGATTTCAGTGTTAATCCTTGTGTGCTTGACATCATGCTATAAATTGTTATATATGGGGTGGATTTCCCATAGAAGCTCATTTGTAGGACAGTAAATCCTCAGAGGAAGATAATGAAAATGCAGAATGACCCTGTGATTTATATCTCAGCATTAATATGTTTATGTCACTAAAGCTATCTTAACAGCAGTTTATTTTGTTAAAACTATGTCCTCCCAATAACTGTCATGACCATTGTTTTATTTTTAGAATGCTAACGTATGCATAACCAGTTTTGCATGAAGCATGGTGGAAAAAGCCTGCCAGGGTTTTAGGTATCTGCTTTTGCAAACTTGCCTTTCATAATTGCTGGAATGCTTATGTTCCCCCATCCTCACTGATGGCTGGCCATTGGTAAAGGAATGTGGTAAAGGCAAATTGTGTATTCCTTGTGCCAAAACTATGGAAAACTTTCTGCACAGAAGTATCTAATCCAAAGAGATTGTAGATGTGTCATATCACAGCTATTCAAGGTGGGCTGCTTGTGCTGCGATTTGGAGTTGAATGCTCAAGTCTGTAAGGTAGAGTGTACAGGCAGTTAATTAAACAGATGGTGGAACTGGAGCATGGCTAGAGCAGCATCACAGCGTGATGTGACTCTCTTCTGTAAACTCAGCCACCAGGTATCATCTTTCAGGAGTTGTTGTCTTTTTTCATTCTCCTCAGTCTTTAACAAAAATGAAACATCCAAATACTTGTGTGTCATCTATCTGGCAGTAGAACAGACTATAAAGAGCACAGCACAGGACATGAAATATGAAATAATTCCTTTTATCATCCAAATAAGAGCCAGGAATACTAAAGGTTATTACATAGTTTAAAAAAATCCTAAAATTAGAAGTTATTAAACAGGACTGTTCATAGTTTATCTGATTATGGACTAGAAAAAAAAAAAAAAGTTAAAAGTTAATTCAAGAGTACTAACTTGCACAGTCTTAAACATAGGGTTTAGTCTTTAATAATAATCAAGCCTACAAACAAACCAAGGAAAAAAGATATAAGCCTGGCACAGACCACCCGTATGTTAATTCATAATGTAGACAGGAAGCTGCAATTTAAGTTTACCTTGTTCACGTAGTTCCTTTCAAGTACACTAGTACTAGTTCCTTTCAAGTACACTAGTACACAAGTACTTTTATCCGTTAATGGGCTAATTTTTCATACAGTTCATTCACATATATTAAAAACATATCATTTTCTAAGGGAAGACAAGATTAGCTATGATGCATATAAAAGTTTACAAGGTGTCATTTAAAAATGGGACTGGGCTTCTGAAATCAGTAGTTTAAGCTCTGAGCATAATCATGTCCAGTAACATATTCCTAGCACTATGGTGCATCTCAAAAAGATTAAATGTAGATGGATGAGAAGCATTCTATAGCAAGAATATATTTATTTTATACTTATTTTAGACTTATGGATATGATGTTAGACAGAAAGCAAATTCAAGCGATTTTCTTATTCCAGTTCAAAATGGGTTGTAAAGCAGTGGAGACAACTTGCAACATCAACAATGCATTTGGCCCAGGAACTGCTAACAAACATGCAGTGCAGTGGTGGTTCAAGAAATTTTGCAAAGCAGATGAGAGCCTTGAAGATGAGGAGTGTAGTGGCTGGCCATCGGAAGTTGACAACAACCAGTTGAGAGCAGGCATTGAAGCTGATTCTCTTACAACTACACAAGAAGTTGCTGAAGAACTCAGTGTCGACCATTCTGTGGTTGTTTGGCATTTGAAGCAAATTGGAAAGGTGGAAAAGCTCAGTAAGTGGGTGCCTAATAAGCTGATAAAAAAAAAAAAAAGAAAGTAATTTTGAAGTGTTGTCTTCTCTTATTCTGCGCAACAACAATGAACTGTTTCCCAATTGTATTGTGACATGTGACAAAAAGTGGATTTTACACGACAACTAGTGATGACCAGCTTAGTGGCTGGACCAAGAAGCTCCAAAGCACTTCCCAAAGCCAGACTTGCACCAAACAAATGTCATGGTCACTGTTCCATGGTCTTCTCCTGGTCTGATGCACTACAGCTTTTTGAATCCCAGCAAAACCATTACATCTGAGAAGTCTGCTCAGCAAATTGATGAGATGCACCAAAAGCTGCCATGCCTGCAGCTGGCATGGGTAAACAGAGAGGGCCCATTTCTTCTCCACAACACCACCGGACTGCACGTTGCACAACCAATGCTTCAAAAGTTGAATGAATTGGGCTAAAGTTTTGAAGTTTTGCCTCATCCACCATATTCACCTGACCTCTCAGCACCCAACTACCACTTCTTCAGGCGTCTTGACAACTTTTTGCAGGGAAATCGCTTCCACAACCAGCAGGATGCAGAAAATGCTTTCCAAGAATTCATTGAAACCCAAAGCATGGATTTTTATGGTACAGGAATAAACAATCTTATTTCTTGTTGGCAAAAATATCTTTATTATAATGGTTCCTATTTTGGTTAATAAAGATGTGTTTGAGCCCAGTTATGATGATTTAAAATTCATGCTCTAAAACAACAATTATTTTTGCACCAACCGATAATAACTTCTTAATCAGAAACTTTTAGAGCACAAATTATTCCTTCAGCTAGGTTCCTAATAAAGGGTGAACTCTGACGATGTCTGAACGTCCTGGTTTTGGCTTGATCTGGAAAAGACAGGAATTTGATTTGACAAAGACAGGATCATTAAAAAATACTATGAGGCACCTGGTTACAGTTGGAGGCTCCTCTGGACATCACTCACAGAAGTTGTCCTCAGGGAAGTACAGTGAGCTTGTAATATAGGATGTGAGTTTTTAACTATCGACATCTCATCCACCATTACAACGAATTAAGGATAAAAATAACCTCAACTGCTTCCTAAAAAACCCTGTTGCATTCAGCAAGGGTACCAGCCTACCTTCCTTCCATAAATGAGTAAATATTCATTCTAGGTGAAATGTTCACCTACCCTCAGGGCTAAAATTTGGCCTTGTGATAATATGGTATAATTTATTGTTTATGCTCAGAATTAATGCCATTGCCTACTCAAAAAGATTCTGTAGCATTTTTTTTGCAAATATCTTCCACATATGGGCTATGGTAGAACCTCATGTGATACTGCCAGTGCTCTGAACCTGCTATGTGTGGATTTGGATAGACAAAGTATTTGGATTTAATAAGTAAGATCTATAACACTCAGCATCACAGGATCATAATGGACTTAGGAAACCAAAATATGATATTATATTCTTATTTGAACAGAACGTGAAACGGTGCATGAGTATTTTTTTTAGCTAAATCATGTTTTATCATGCCAAAGTTTTCCTTCATTGGTTATATACTGACCAGTTGCTTTGAAACAGGTTTTATTGGAATCATGCTTTTTAATTAGATTGTGTGCTGGTTCTAAGCAGGAATTTTTTTCATTAATAATTAGTGTGATCATGGTCATATAAGAGATTTTTTAATCTAAAAATCTCTGGTCATTTTAGGTACAGGCTGTCAACAGCCAGACACTGTTTACTTTCAGCGACTGTGGCATGTTTATGTATGTCTACCTCATCAATTAGAAACAAATAGCCCAGAAAGGATGTACTCTTAGAATCTAAGTAAATAATGGAGATGGATAAATGAAAGTTACTAAATCAAGATGAAATACATTTCTAAAGCTGTGTCAGCTCTGCTTTCAGGCCCAAGCAAAACAAAATTGATCACCTGGTCACAATCCAAGGTCAAAGGTCTGAAACAGAGACTGCTGACACTTAGGTGAATGACATGTTTAAAATAATAGGATAAGAGAATTTTTCATCTAAAAGGAAAACAAAGCAAGGAATATACGTATATAGAGCAGTGTGTTATTGAGAATTACGTAAAGACTTTTTACCTGATATGTTATTTTCTCCTGGTGAAATAATTTGGGATGAAAATCCATCTGAATTCAACAGAAAACTTTCACTGATTCATGAAGATCTGTGTTTCATAACATATGCCCAAATATGTGATTTACTCCAGTAGTGAAGGTGAAAATCAACCTAAAAATGTGTTTGTTTTTTTTCCTCTGCTTAGGTTATTTTTCTTAAAGTGTTAGGAGCAGCATGTTTTGAAGACTGTTTATCAATAAATAATAAAATGCATGTAAAATACTAAGTTAAATATGCAATCATTTTCTCTCACAATATTAGGGAAAACTGGTAAGAACGGAAAATCAGTCACAGAAAACTGTACTCCATGGATGTTTGTTGGTTTTGTACTTCATAAATGCATGACTCAGATTTGCCTGGGGGAGTATTCCTGACATCACAGCAAAGTTTTACAGAGGGGATGGCTTGCAAATCAGAGCTGCAGAGATAGGGTTTTTGAAGGACATTTTCACTGGATAAATTATTTTATTTGGTGCAGGGTCTATTTGATGATTTATCAATTTAGTCTGGTAAAAACTATCATTGTATTGATATTGTGGCAAAACAGCAAAATAAGTCTTATTTCCAAAAGAAGCCAGGGAGCATGAGATAAATAATCTTTTTCTCAGGATTAACTAAGAATTATACATCCAACACAAGTTTTGATTACAGCATGCTCAGATAACAGTGGAAATTCCAGATGAAATGTGAATAGAAATGAGGTTGTCAGCAGCCTAAACTAACAATTGATCCTTTCACTCAGTCAAAGGGATATCATTATAATTAATAATTATTTGATTTTTATTTGCACCTTAATCCAAATAAAGCAAAGTGAGTGCATTTTTGGAAACTGTTACTTTTCAGTCTAAGATGGTTACTGCATCACCTCCAGTTGGAATCTGTTCCATCCATCATTGTTGTGTATCAAAGATTCATCAAGCAGCTGAGCTAGAATTCCCTGTTTATTCTGAAATGGCAGTCTTCTACATGACAGTAAAATCTGCGAAGTCCCGTCTCTAGGTTGCCCTGCCATTTATTAAATATTTTAGCCAGGAAGAAACATTAAGAAGGCCTACAGACTAGGAACACAATTGAAAAACCTCTAAGAAAGGAAATATCTTATTAATTCATTAAGTCAAAGTGCTTGTATCTACACTTGTATGACTAGAATTATGGTTCATTAACTTCATTTCTTTATATGAGTTAATTAGCTCAGAGGAGGCCAGAAATTAATTACCAGCTTATATAGTTTGTGCAGAATGGCATTCTGTTTATTTAGTTTCTCCTATTAACTTTTAATCTCTTCAAACAATAAAAGAGGTAATTAGTATTTTATAAACAAAAATGAATGCAACAAAGGCAAATAATTTGCCAAATAGTGAGACTCCTGTGTGGAACCTGATAGTTGTTTGGTTCAAGTTACAGACCTTTTTACTGTTAAGTATAAGCAAAAGAAGACTGGAAATGTAGGTAGTCTTAAGGCAGGGCCATGCAATCCATCATTAAAGATGAGCTACCTACTAACACCTCTCTGAGCAGAAAAATGAGCTTTAAAAAGTTTCCAGCTCTTTGAAAATAATTGCCCATGTATTCAACTGAAATAAAAGTTGTAATTAACTTTACCAAGGTACAGGAATAGAGTTGTACCAAACAAGAAAACAGAAAGAAACATATTTCATTTAAGTAAAAAGGACACCGAAAACATCTGAATGTACATATAAGCACATAAATGGCTATATTATTAATGCATGCTGTATGGTTGTGATACAAACAAAATGTCAAATGTCATCAGTGCCTTTAGTGTTTAAGCAAGGTGTGTTTCTGCACTAACACATATTGAATCTGTTTAGCAACTTATAAGATGAAACCTTGTATGTTGATAACATATATTAACCTTTGCTTCATTTTTAACTCTGCAGACTGCATATGTGATATTTTTGCAATTCTATGGTAATTTTAATAAGTACATGGTAAATGTACAAAGATACAACACAGTGCAGATATCATCACCATATTTTTGTGTATATGAGTAAATAAATGCAAATATGTGTCAAGGATATTACTGAGGAAGTATTTCAGGAAATTCTTGATGAGTGTTTAAGACTTTTATTAGGTCTATTTATTCACTTTCCTACATCTGCAAAACCAGGTGCCTTTGTCCAGCTCTACAAAACCTAGAGAGAGTCATAAAAGCCCTCTTTAAAAAATCAAAAACCACCAGGAACTTAAGTCTGTAATCTTGAGACATTCATGGAGACATTCATGGAGACATTCCATACAGAGAAACAGGAGAGCTGGTTTTGGGTAAGGAAGGAAAAGCTATTATGAGTACATTAAGTATTTTCCAGTATGGCTTAACTGCTTTATTTTTGCTAGAATTAAAAAAAAAAAAAATCACTAATATATTAATAAAATGGCATCCTGTACAGTCTTTGAATGATGAGCTTTAGAATCAGAATACCATATCTAAAGGTGTTTGCCTAGTGTCATAAAATCAACATAAGAAAGTTTTGTTAGAGTTGCTCAAATCTGAAGCAACACAGCACGGGTCTTCCTTATGCACAGGGGGTTAAATCTAGGCTCTGCTGAAGTCAACAGAATAACTCTCACTGATTTGCAAAGAGACAAGTATTTCCCCCACTGAAATCCTACATTTTACTTCAGAGCTTTCAGACTTCTTTTTCATCTAAAATAAAAGACAGAAGTGTCCTTTTTCCTTCTCGGTCTCTTTATCAGGTCAGCACATGATACAGATGAAGAATCATTTGGAATAAATCAGAAATATTCTGCTAGAACTAAAACAAAACGAAAACACAAACAAACAAAAACCAAACCTCCTTTAAATGCCAGAAAAATAATACCTAATCTAATAAGCCACAATACTAGATGCCATGTTGAAAACTGTGGCAACAAAGGATGAGTCTGTATATTTCTCCAACATGTTAGTGACTTTGAAAAGCAAAGGAATTAGAAATGATTCAAGGCATTCACTGAGTCCTGAATCTGATTGTATCGAGGCTTCATCAATGAAACACAGTATTTGCCACTGTCCAGTGTACACAAAGGTCTTAATTGGAATTGTTTAAATCATAACAATTAATTTTAGCCTCTGATAAAGAATAGCGTTTTCCTTTCTCCTTTGCTGTCTTGTGTTTCATTCTGCTTTTGTCTTAAAATCCTCTTGACGTGAAACAGCTGCCGTCTTCAACCTGATTAACAGATAGGCATGGGTTCTTTATTGCCAGCATTAGCTTTACAGCACAAATCACACGGCTTCAAAAGGCTGGGGAAATGATCAAACTGCTCACCACTATTACTAATGATTTCAAGCATTTCACCACGCCTAACTGTTGCTGCCTTTGCATATGATTTTCCCAGATAATTCCTGAATATGCTGACATGCCGTGTCAAGTTGGTTTCTGTAGTTCTGATGAGAAACAAAGCAAAAGCTCTCATCTGAACAGTCTCAGTCAACCAAGTGTGTTACATATGCCTTTTTTAATTTGTCCCTATTATTTCAACCTACAAACACTACCAGCATCTATATGTATAAGGGTGAAAAGAATGAAAGTGGTATCTTTTTCATTTTGACATCAGTTTTGACTTTTAAAGGTAGGATGTAATTGCCATATGGAGAAAAATAAATCAATAAATCTGATGTAGAAGCTCAGGGACTTCACTTTATTTATATAAATATTCTTTCCCCATTAAAAACAAGTGACCAGTTTTTGCAGAAGTTCCTGTGTTTTCAGTTCAGCATTTCCCATTATTTTCATAATTCTTCACAATTTTTACTTTCGCTATTCATTATTTTTTAGAAGGAATTTTATCTATTCCTGAGCTAGCCATTGGTCTGCAAATAACACTGAATTTGTTATAACTTCTACAAAATGAGAAAATTGTCATCCATCCCTCAACCTCGTTTCCCTCTGCAGCCCAGTACCTTGTTTCTCTCACTAATACAGAGAATTCTTCCAATGTCCTCACCAGCTAGAGGTATCCCACAGAAGAGTTCTCTCTGCTCTTCATTGCATTAAAAAGTAGTTTTAAAACTCAGAGTACTTAACTTGCACTTTACTTACAAACCTGTGCCTCCTACTTCAGGGACAGTTGTCATCTGTGGCAGCATCTATTGCATTTTGAGAACTCAAAAACCCCACCTTCTCAAAAGACCCATACTGACACCTGCTCACGTAGGTGTGTATTCAACATAATTTTCTCATCTAAATAGAATTATGTCCTCTGGAAGGTTCTGTCTCTGAACACTCCTACCAAATACCCTTTCATTACTTATTCCCTTTTTGTTATTTACCAGCTTTACAACTCTCAATGTTCCTGCCAGGCCTGGTCTCCCTCCCTTACTGACCTTTGCTCTCTCATTCTTCCATTAAGAGTTCACAGAAGTTAATCTTGAACACTGGGGCATCTTCCACTTCCTTGCTAGTTTAGTTAATTTAAGTGATCAGCTTGTGAAATTCTGTCTTTTTCTCTAGACTTTTGCCAAAGCTGGGGTTTTTCTTTGCATCATTTCCTACACTTGCCAGCTATTTTGTAATTTACCTCAGCTTTCTCATGTGTAGCAATATCTGCGTTTCTCTGATCCTAATGGTCCTATCACCCCGTTTCCTTTCTTTCTGCAACACACATTTTGACCCCTGACTTCCATCTCGTCCTCTGTAGCTAACTCTTTCTGAAGCAAACATGCTCCTCTTTGGCAAGACAACTGCATTTCAAGCATTATCCTCGACTGTGAGCCTCTGCTGTTCATCTAATATTGGTAACCTTAAGTTATTTTGCTCTGCAATGCTGCCAAATGACAGCTTCACCTACATGTGACACTGATATGCAATTCAATCTGCTGAATGACTTGAGAAAAAAACTTCATAACTCCATGGTAAATATCTAATTAATACAGATTTACAAAGCCACTTCAGTCACTTTTCACTAATATAGAGCCAGAATTTGTACAGTACACAAGGGTATTTCTGTGTTCTTCTTCAATGTTTGAATTCAATGCTATAGCTATGTTTTGACCTGTTATGATCCCATCTCTTCTTATTCTCCCATGGTTCCCTTTTTTCTTTTACTATTTATTTTACTTCTGTTTCTTCCGCATCCCTTCCAAACTTGCAGATTGATGCTTTAGAGCTGCTTCTGCACTAAGAATCTGCAATTGTCTAGCCAACATCCTCAGACTCTCTGACTCCATTCCTTTTTTAAATACAGCAGTAACCAGATCTTTAATCAGCAAACAGCAGCTCAGTTCTGCCTGCTTTTTGCTTACAATTTCCTATCCTTTATATCCCTCCTAACCTTCTGTTCCTATCATTTTTCACTGCAACCTTTTTTAGCTTTGTCCATTTTTTTAACTCTTTTATAGGGTATTTGTATGAATAATGAGTTATAAAATTACAGTGTGCTCTTCTGAGTTATTAGAGCATGACATAGGTCATGTTCCTTGCTACGTGAAATCCAGTGACACATTTGGGACATTTCTGTGACCAGAAGCCTTCTCATCTTGATGGGTATGAAGTTAACCTTTGTCATTCCTGCATACACTTATTGACATATCAACTCAACTACAGGACCTTTGAAAAGGAATGTGAATTGTTAGATATGAGCTTTCAAGATCCCAGGTAGGCCTACTGAAATATTTTCAAAGAACATGATTTACTTTGAAAATCTGATCTGAATGACTGGGTCCCTCTCCTTCCTCTTCAACAGATTTTTGCAGTGACATGTAATTTAACATAGGCTGTTCTTACACTTCTTTCTTTGGTAGTCTCAATGAAAACCATATTTCATGAAGCCATCAAACCTTTGCTGGATAACAGCAGAGGAATTTGTTGCAACTTCCATAAAATACTTACATAGTCTTCCCATTGGAAGAATGTTTCTGCAATTATTTTAATTAAAGCCATTTTTCCAGTGGCTTTTTTTGTCTCTTTTAAATGTCTCTTAAAAGTTTCCTCACCATAAATCCACAAACTAAATGAAAGGACATTAATCCAGCCCATCCTTCCTCTTTACATCAAATCATCTCAGTAAAGTTTTTGTGTCCTCTTTTATTATGGTTACATACCAGCATCCTTGTGAAGTTTGTATAGCCATGATGGCATACATCATGGCACCATACCTGTGAGGAGAGGAAATGATCATCTTTCCTCCCCCCACATTCTTACTATCGACCAAGGTTATTCTCTTTATCATGTGCAGATTTTATTGAGTGATGCCAAGTGAGATGAATAGAAGCAAATAATGACAGTGCCGCAGTGATGAAATGAGAGACAGAGGTCATCTAGGTTTTATACTGAACAAATTGAGTCACATCCACTTCTCATCCATTATTTAGGGGTGATTGGGCAGGCTTGGCTTCTATAGATTTGATAATCATTCAGATGTCCATATTAAATATGTAACATAAATTTCTCATTCGGCTGTCGATGACTTGTCACTGCAAAACAACAATGCATAAAAAGGGCTATAATGCATGAATTCTCAGAAATATTTGACATAAATAAATATGTAAAAGGCAGATAATAAAATCTGTTTCTGTCAGCCTGCCAGCTAGCCTTCATGTCAGACTGGACAGCCCCATCTAATACTGTGATTTTATGCAGCTGTATCCTATGAATATTGGCCTGCACACTAGAGATTAAAGCACAGCAGATGTTTCTCTGCAGGCTAACAAATATATCACCCCTGATAACGAATGACAAATGTTGTTCCATATTGTGTCAGACAAAACCAGGGCTCTTGTAAAACAAGTGTTACAGCTGGAATAGGATATTTTAACACAGTTACCTAAGGAGCAGACAAACAGACAGCCGCCTGCTCAAAAGGTAGCAGAATCCTAACCTGCAGACATGCAGGCTTAGCAGCAATTAAGTGCTGGAGTTCAGAGAAAGAGGAAAAATCCCCTCCTAACAGTAGTATGGAATATTCAAGTCTTTCCCTATATTATTGTCAGATTTTTATGTGTGATCGTGTCATGGATCATTTGTTGCTATCCACCACTATTCCTCAGTCATAGTCATACAGAGGAGAGTGTGATTTGATGTGGAGCAAGGGTATGCAATGGTAGGAGGCGCACAGAAATTCATCCTGTTGTAGTCCAAATGATGAGTTTATTTGGTTTTTTATTCCACAATCTTGTGCTATCCCAATGGCTTCCAAAAGGCAGAAATACAAATGTAAGGAGAGCAGGAAGGATAAAAATAGCCTATGCCTTATGAAATATTACACTAGGCTAATTAGTGTACTGCATTGTTATTTATCACCATTTTATTTGGGTCATTTTTTCCCCCTTGTACAAATTAGTGATACTTTAATGACTGGTCAGCAGCATGCCCTAGAAGTATGTCTTGACAGCATGGAGGTCATATTAAGTTCTCTGTCTTTACCTCTTTGTTAATTCAGTATCCTTTGTCTGCGTCCTTGCAAAAATAAACCCTGTAACCTTCACAGGAGACAAGGTGCTTGAAAACTCAGCAAGTAAGGAAGATGGGATCATATTTTGATGCTCAGAATATTTGGAAGTATCAGCTGCTGTACTTTCTGAATGTATGCCATTAGCATTTTTTCCTTAGCTTTTGAGTTGTCATTTCTCCAGTGAATAGAGTACTAAAATAAATACGTTTTTGCTGCTGGCAGAGAACAGAGGAAAAAGGCAATACAGCAACATGGCAACTTTCAATCACTTCCTGACTTGTTAATGAACTTCTTTTCCCTATTCTGAGACTTTGCTTTTGAGCTATGGTGTTTTCCCCAAGCCATTTCATACAATGAGATGGTAACAGTTGTTTGTCTGATAAAGCACGTACTATTTAGAACACAGATGTTTGATTATTATTTATTTCTCTCTGAAGCCCGCTAATTCAGTCCCAAATGATCTTTTTTTTTCCTTTTGCTTAAATTTAATTTGGAATGTATGTTGTTGGTAAGTGACAGATAGTTTAATTATTAATAGGATCCCGCAATGCAATGCACCATAGTTTTAAAGTCATCTGGGGCCAAATCAATGCTACTTCCTTCCTTCCTTATGCTTCTGGGATTCCTTGAAGAATGCAAAGGTAATTACAAAACTCATGACAAATCTGCATGTATTATGTCCTTTCCTCAACATTTGTGCTTGCCTATGGTTTCGTAAAGTATCATTCTTACTATGAAAAGGTAACGAATCAGGAGGGACTTCTGCTATGGTTGCTTCCTTGGGAGAATGTATTATCTGGGGAGCAAGGGGAGGGGGAGAGCGGAGGAAGATAAAGAACAGAGGAGGGGGTGGAGATGCTGAATACTGGTGCTGTAGTGCATGACACTGAAACAATGGTGGATGCACACAGCCCCTGTGAAGGAGTTTGACTCCATGGGATATGGTTGCTGTCTTGGGGCATAATCAAAATATGAACCAGAAAACAGGATTGAGGAAATATCAGGAGAAAAATGTCTGAGGTCAAATCTACTGAAATAATTGACAATTTATCCATATTAGGCAC
Source organism: Columba livia (assembly GCF_036013475.1). Taxonomy (NCBI): domain Eukaryota; kingdom Metazoa; phylum Chordata; class Aves; order Columbiformes; family Columbidae; genus Columba; species Columba livia. Next base: position 62,855,554 of record NC_088603.1, on the reverse strand, counting down.
ATAGTAAACTCCTAGAGATGTATTTAACTGTGTTGTTGGGTTACACTTTCTAAGGTATTGAATGTCTTTCCTTAATAATTTCCTGGCACTCAGGATATTTCATTTAATGTGTTATTACAAATTGGAAGGGGGGATTTGTTTGCACAGATTCTGCTTCTAGTATATAACATGCTACTAATACTGGAAATCTGTGGAACTGCTGACACTCTAAGCCAAGTTTAGATATGGGCCTTAACCTGGGTTATGTACTTGGGCATTGGAACTGAGGCTCACTCCAGAGCCTGGATTGATTGATGATTCCCAGAGCTTTCAGAAGAAGCAACAGAGGTACACAGGGAGTACATTTCCAACTTCAGACTTGACTGTAAAAACTGTGAATTTAAACAAACATTGAATTAATTCTAAACAAGTTTGCAAATTTAAGAAATGAGAATAGAGAATATATAGAGCTGGCATCATTTAACTGATCTGAGATTTTAGGTGGATGCTTGATAGACTGCAGAGGTGAAGACCCACAGCTGGGGAGTGAAAGATGAAAGTTGAAAGCTGCTTGGTGAAACATATTAACATGACCCAGTTGAGGTCACAGCTAAGAGGGCTGTCTTTAGTCAGCAAATACGGTATAAAAACCTACTCAGCAGACTGAATGCTTCAACTGATAAAACATTAACAAACTTAACTTTTAAATATTTTGCTAATGTGATTGAAACCATCACTAATCTGTAAAATTTGCCCTTGCAGAGAGGCAGCAATAGAGTGGTAGAAAGTGCTACCAACAACAGTTTGGTTTTTAAATATTGCATGTTCTGTTCCTACCAAATGATCTAGTCATTCTATGCTGTTACTGTTTTACCACTAAAATCTTTGACAAACTAGCACCAAACAAATATGCAGTGATCAAAGAAGAAAATACTAATGCAGGTGAAGTTTTGGTCATCCTTCCCCTTCTTGTACAGAAGAATCTAAAACTCATAGAAAGGCTACTCAAATGTTATGAATAAAATTTTAAATATCTCAAAAAATAGAATAGCTAATCTGATTTTAAAATCAAATATGTTACTTATTCTGATGAACACTTGACCTTTGGATAGTGCTTCCTAAATTGATTTGGAAATGGCATTTCCAATTCTCAGTCCAATAGACATTTTCAAAAACTTCCCTTACAGGTCACTATTCTTTCAGAACAAAACCACTGGAAAACAATAACCAAATGATCATCAGTGAAGTTAAGGAAGACTGGGAAGTAAAACTACCATAATGTGAAGAGCTTATTGTTCAGATTGTATTTTTTTATTTATTTATTTTTAAATGAAGGCCAGTCATGGCAAAAAAATTCAGATATGCTGGATTATATAGCAGGTTTTTCACTCTTATGTACTTTGATACCCTCTAAATAAGAATAAAAAATTTTGCTGAAGAAAGGTCACAAAACGTTATCAAGTAAGGGTATTGGTAGATCAATGTACATAGATTGATGAATGAAACTACTCAAAATAAATTTACCTTGAAAATTAATACCTATTTGAGCTCTAAATGTATTTAAGATATGAAATAATAACATTCCAGTTAACAATAAACATGCCTATCTGACTTTAAGAGCCCTAATTTGCAGCTGGGAAATTGGGGAGAGCAAAGAGTAAAACTAAACTAAAGACTAAAACTAAAAAAAAACCAAAAACCAAACCAAACCAAAACTAAAACCAAACAACAAAGCAACAACCCCCTCCCTCCCAATCTTTAGATTATCTCTAAATCTCTTAACAATTATTTCCAAAATCTGCATCTTATTGCACTATACCATTATATTCTATTTTGAAGTTTCAGTGTTTTACTGTCGGAACAAATGAACTCAAAACTCAGATCAGACAAAACTACTGAGTTGATTCCTGGGAGAAATCACACAAAATCACTAATTTCCAAATGTAAGATATAGTTGAGAGTTCTTTCTGAGACCCTTGGCTCTCTTTTGTATTTTGCCATTCTTCTACAGAGCTTCTAATATCTGTATTTCTTTGGAACCGGCCCAGGGGAGAACAAGCCCCGAAAACAACAAAAGAAGAAACTGTAAAACTGGCTGCATCTCCTGCCAAAATACAGTCCAAGTTCCCCTTTCCAATCAGAGGTACAAATTCCCTTGGCTGCTCTGGGGCTTTCCACAGGAGTGGAAAGGTTAGCAGTCTATCTGTCCAGCTGCTCAGCAAAGGGCACCAGGCACCAGGACTTCCCACTATACAGCCCTTTTTCTCTTCAGCAAGCTTCTGCCTCCAGGTTCTGGTTGGGATTGCTCCCTTCCTGCTCACTGCATCACCAGCAGAATGGCAGGTACATTGCTCTCATTCTTCAGCAATATCATGTTCCCAGATGGTCTGACTTTAATTTTAGGGCTTTTTTTTTTTTTACAATGAAGCAATTTTTCTGCCTTGAAAGAAAACCTTCCATGTGCTATTCAGTTGGGATGGGATCCCAAAGACAAATTTTTTTTAGATGGAGCGGAATTCTTTCCTGTTATATAGCAAAGGCTGTTCCAACCCCCTGCATTTTGTACAAATGCACAGCATATTTGCTACCATGTGACAGGTGAATAATTATGACCACTACCAAAACCTACATTAAACCACAGGGACATCTGTGTAGAAAAACAGAATGAAGTGGCTGAGGTTCATTTTGTAATATTTACCTGTGCTCAAAGGCTGCAACTGGAATGATGAGACTTGGAAATTTGTAGTTCCTAAGACTACAGATGCTCTTTTTCAGCTTCAAAGCTGTTTCAACATCATGATACCTGTAAGATGACCCTTCCCTCTCACCCCCAAGTTTCCTCTATGACTTTTATGAATACAGAGCTTTGTCCTCTAGCTATAATTAACTTAGATGCTTGGATACCCGGTAAGAGCTCTTCAATGCAGTGACAAAATCTTGGCCAGGAATGCTTTTTTCCTAGTAAGGGACATAACAGGACTGGTGGGAAAGAATAGCCACTCAGCAGCCATTACATCAGATTTCTCTGAAACTGAAAAAAATGATAATCAAGCACATGCCAAACTGGAGTTATATAGGAATGTTTTAATCTAAAAATCCAGAAAAATAGTGGTAATGAAAAGTGTGCTTTTCTTTTGCCTTTGATAAATACAAGTTTTTTAATAGTGATCACTTATTTTTTGAGAAAAACAGAAGTGACTGTTTTGCTTTCCAGATTATTATATCTTTGTATCTTTATATCTTCGTATCTTTATATCTTCTGATTAAGTACATGACTTTCCTGTTAATGGGAGAAACCATTGTCTCAGTTCCTTGTAAAAACTATGCATAATAAGTTTCAAAGTATGTTCCTTACATGGTTCTATGAGTTGGAAAATTCATAAAGCTTCTTCTGAACCAACATCAGAGAGGCTCTCCTCTCTACATGGGATGTTTTAAATGTACTAATTACATTTAGCTCATTATCAGAAAGTCCAACACTGTCTTGATACACAGAATTTACCATGAATGGATATCCTGATCCTAGGCATGACTACTGGAAATGTTGGACATACCATAATCTTCATATTCACAGTGACCACTGGTCTAGCATTTGCCACCAGCAACTCAACAGCTGCTAAAACTAGGCTGTTGGATGTCTGAAAATCAATTAAGTGGCCAGAAATTATATTTTTCTTCTCAGACAGAATTCATGGTGAGAAACGGGAAAAGTTGACGAAATCTTGACTTTGGTAGCTGTAGTCAGTCAGAAGCACAATGCCACAGCAGCATTCACCTTTCTGAAATCCACATGGCTTTGTGGTTGGGACAGCAGGCTTCTGTTTAGAACTCGGTGCTCTCTAATGAGCTCCATGGAGGCAGGTGATTTTTGGTTGAACTGGTCACTGAGTGCGTGCAACTGATTGCTGCATCTACAGAAATTGTTGAAGAAGTTATCCACCACCTTAGGTAGAAACGTTAGACCAAGTGCAGACCCAGCCTCTGCAGACAGTGGCCCATTTAATTCAGTAATGATGCTTTGAGGTTATTGTTGGTAATATTGTCACAGGAATTACATTATAACAGAACACATCTTAGTCAGAAATTAGCTGATAACCTGCATTTTTGTGCTTTTATACGCATCCTGAAGAAATATGACCAAAATGAAAGCAGAAAGGCGTAAAGCCTAAGTACACAGAGGTGTTGCTCTCATTGCAGAGAAATGCACTGATTCTAAGGGGCTGAACATGATGATGCAAACCATATTAGGGAAATTGTTAGTGCAATAGAATAAAGTTTTTGTTCCTATTAGAGATCAAAATAGCTATTGAAAGACTTTGAAACAGCATCTGAGACAGGACTTGTTCTTGTCTATGAAGGAGGGAATAAAACCTCTAATGTTTAAAATGAATAAATATGAATGTTAACTAGTAAACAATAAACAGTTAAAAACAAAAGAAAACAAGAAGACGCAAAACAGACCTTACAGTCATATCACTTCCTCCAGCTGGAAAGAAATCAACACAAACAGTGTTCTTTTGTTGCACTGTCTAAATGTAACTGATGTACAGTAAACAAAACTGAATTTATCCAAAGACAAAAAAAAAAAAAAAGAAATTAATGCACAAACTCTGGAAATTTACACAGAGCTCATATTCAACCTTTTATGTTCAACTGTTTAGAATCCCTCTTCTCCTACCCCAAACAATTAATACAGACACTATATCTCTCCCCTCCTTTTTCGGTCAAAGAATCTTGGCACAACCAGCACAAACAAACTTTGCTAACAGCTTTAAACTTGGAAGGCCCGCTTTTTAAATATTTGCCGCTACATAATTGAAACAGCTGTTTTAATGAGATACCTACTGTCATCATTTTACCCTGGCTGAGCTGGGTGACAACAAAGCAGTAATAACGAATTCAATAATAATTAACTCGGGTCATCTGCTCATCTGTCATGGCTCATCAGCTTTAGGGAGAAAAATCCCAGTGAACTTCTCTCTTTTGTGAGCTTTCCAAAACTCTGCAATAAAATGCTTAGAGAGGACTCTAGGTAGCCCTTCAAAAGTTCTAAGCAAACTGGTAAGTAGGTTAATTAAATTTTATGCATGTTTAAATGCTAATGATTACATTCCTAACATTACAGTGTAATCTGTTATGCAATGATGTCATGCAAGCAGTGGTTTTTAGTGCCTAGCACATTTCCATCCTGATGTGGAGTAGCTCTGGATCATTTATTGGAGGGCAGGAAGTTGACAGTGGTGTTTCAGAGCCAGGTTTTACATTTAGATCCTCTCCCTGTCTGTTAAATGTTAAGCAGGGGAGTTACAGAAAGCCACTGATTTTATGCCTACTGCTGCATCACAGAGGGTGATCCAACATACCCACAGCAAGTTTTCTTAGTTGCACAATAAATAAATAAATATAATAGCAATTCTGGGGAAATCAATAAGGATGGCATTCCTCCCAAATTACTCTCTCCCCAAAAGAAAAAATATTTTTGGACTCACTCTGAGGTAGATTTTTTTAATGTTTTTTTTTCCCTTTTCCATGAAGATGAAAGGAATTTTTCAGAGACTAAAAAGTATTCTTCCCTGACAAATCAAAGGTATGGGTGTGTTTTTTCTTTTTTTAAAAAAAAATAAATATTTTGAGGGTAAGATATTAATATCTGTTGTCTTTGAACATGGAACATTTTTTTAAATTTTATTTTTCTCCTTTTGTGTGAGGAAAAAAGATGGCTCTTGCTGCGATCACAGGTCTTTTTTTTTTTTCCTTTTATTTTTTTTTTTTTTTCCTTAATTTGGATCAATTTATGAATTCTTACTTAAAAAAAAAAAGGGACACGAGATAGCTGTTTCAAGCTTCTGAGCTCATTTTGCCATTTTGCTTTCAGTGAACTTGACCATGTTTATCATTCAGGACTTAGGTGGTGGTTGGTTCATAGATAACCCCTACCTGTATATTCAAAATTTCAGAAACAAATTTTTAAAAAACACCCTTGAAAAATTTCAAATGGCACCAGCATATTTGTTGTCAGGTTCTGTAAAACTATGACCAGTTCAGTTTTGGAGAAAACGTTCTGTGTACTGATTTTAAAAGCAGCAGTAACAGACATCAGGTATGACATCATAATCCTTCCAGTATGCTGGCTGAAATTTCAGAAAGTTTTCAACTGATGGAATATAAGAGTCAAGGTGAATTAACCAGTTATTTTTACAGGGATCTCCAACACAAATGTCATCTAATTAGAAATCTAAAATTCTGTTCTCACCTTGCTCTCTGGACATTTTGGTAAAACTTGATGTAGTTGAATTTTTTTTTCTGTGGAAAACTAAACTTATTCTCTTCTCAAGAATAACAATATGTAATGTGTCATTTAGCTACTGTATAATAGGTATAATTATTAAATAAATAAGAGCAAGTTATTTACTACTGAATAATGGCAAACAAACCTTCTAGAAGAAGAAAATGGTTTAACAAAGGACCAGGAAATCTTCTCTTGCTTATATATTATTCTAAACTAAATGTGGAGGAGAACAAATTTTGAAATTAGACAATATGGATGCTTTGCTTTGTAAATAAGAAACATATTTGTATCTGTGCTACGGAGCTACAGCACAAAAATGGACTAAAAAGCATTATATTACAGTAGCAGGTGTGATGCGTATTTCCAGAACAAAGGCTCTGAAAATGGACATGCCTTTATAGAGTAGTGTACCTTCAGTACAGTATAAACAAAAAATATACCACAGGTGAAAAGTAGTAAATTTGACCATTGATGTGTGGGCAAATATTAGAAGCCTAATATTATATGTTTTGAAACAAAATAATTTAATTTTCAAATATTAATTTACTACAAAAAGCACTATGAACAACTGCACTGCAAAATTATTAGTGTAAATTTAAATTTTTCTGGAAAAATCTTTCATTGTCTATTTTAAGCAAAGTATTCACATTGAAAATATTTTATTATTTTACATTTTTTGTCATATTCATACACAGGGTTACAGCACTGTGGAAGACTTGAAGAGAAAATACTTTTTTTTTTTTTAGGATTACACATATGTAGATGAGAATTTATAGTAAATTTTGACTTCTGGCTTGCACCTATGTAATCAAATTCTGCAGTTTTGTCAGACACTTCTAAGAATTCCTTTTTGGGTAGATTAAGTATTTTGCATAAAATAAAATCTGTTGAAAAATGTTGATTAGTTTCATACATTCTGTGACAATTTATCAGTTTCAACAAAAACTTCTCCAGTTAAAATAAAAATTCTATCTGTGCTGGAAAGTAGGGCATTCAATAGGTGAAAGCACATACCAGGAATGATACATGATGAACCTGCTCTATTAAATTTCTTCTGTTATGAACAGTTTGTGTAAGTAATTAAATATTCATGGGGTGGAAGACAGAGCAACTCAGAAGTTCTTTGGATAGTATATTCCTTGACAGCTCATGGGTCTTAGACTTATTAAAAATATAAGGCAACTATGTCATAGCTAAGGATTTTTAACAGATGTTCTAGCTATATTGTATCTTTCTCTTCTTCCCCAAATTATTTTCACAGTTAAACATAAATGTCCCAGTTTCAAGTTTCTCTGAAGCAGATGCTATTTTTTTTTTTTAATATTGAATGTGTACAAAGTGATGCACAGTTGACAGTTAATCAGTCCAATGGCTTTGATCACATAAGTAGTCAGCAAAAATCCAGGAAAATAAACATATAATCCAGGAGAGCCACTAGCTTCTGGAAACAGAGCTTCTGTTCAACAGAGATCCAATATACATTACTGATTGAGAACCAGCAGACCCATAATTTTCTGCAGATAGCAAGTGACTTTGGCATGCTTCTGCACTCGCTGGTCAGAGGTGGACTTTGAGGGTGACATATTGCTTTATGTGTCACTTCAGACAAAGTGAGAAACACAAAGTTCTCCTGATTGAGGGGTGGATGTGGATCAGAGGGGCCATCCTGCGGAACATCAGGACATCAGGAACTGGCAGCTGAACTAAAGAGTTACAAATTGCATTTTGGAGCCTAACTGGAGTCTGGGTTCCATCCAAAGCTGAAACTCAAGACAAACTCAAACCAGACTGAAATGGCTACTTTCCTACAGTCTCCCAGCTACTTGCATGCAATGAAATCTACCTTATGGAAACTGCTAGAAGTATTCAGGCTACAGGAATGGCAGAAAAACCTGAAAAGATGCAGAAGTACTGTTCAGAACTAAACATCCACCATGCTGCAATCTACTCTAAACTGTGGCTTAAGAGAGCTGACCTCTTAAGCTGACTTGTGAGTTTGGGCTGTGAATCTCACAGGGCAGTTGCTCTCAAAAAATTTTTCAGATCATCAGCATTTAAACAAGGTCCAGATGTATCTGAACAACAATAATACATGTTTTACTTGTTTTAAATAACACATTTCAGTCATCAGAAATTAGTCTGAATCTGCATGGTCGTCTTCTATTTTTGTCTGGACTTAATATACGTATCTGCAAAAAGTTTATATTATTTAATTGCAATATTTTTAAGCTGTTCTTTCTGGAAACATGTTTTTCAGTGAACTAATAACTTGTATGATGCTTTGAGACCACAAGTACACAAACAGAAAATATAAGTATGTATAAATTAAACTCCTCTGCTCTCCATGACATATAAATTTCTTGTAAACTGGTATAATGGACTGGAAATTCTATTGAGCTTAATTTAACATTAAGCATATTTTTTAAATATTCCATTTTAAGTATGTAACAGCTGAACAACTGAACAAAATATTATTGACTATTGAATTTATCTAGCTACTTCTATTAAGTCTATTTGGAATGCTCAGAGTTAAGCACAGGTACAAGTGCTTTGTAAGATAAGAATAATAGAATACCAGGTTGGAAGGGACAACAAGGATAAATGGTGCAAACTTTCTTGCCAAAAGCACTGTCTAGACAAGATGGCCAGCTGAATCTTAAAAGTGTCCAGTGTTGGAGAATCCATCACTTCCCTGCGGATTTTATTCCAATGGCCGATTGTTGTCATCATGAAAAGTTACTCCTGTGTCCAACTGGGATCTCCCCAGAAGGAACTTGTACCCATTACCCCTTGTCTTTTCCATGTGACTCCCCATAAAAAGGCAGTCTCCATCTTCTTTGTAACTACCCTTTAAATACTGGAACGTGGTGGCGAGGTCTCCCCTAAGCCTTTTTTTCTCAAAGATGAACAAACCCAGTGCTCTTAGCCTTTCTTCACACAGCACCTTCCCAGTCCTGTGATCGGGCCCTTCTCTGGACTATCTCTAGCCTGTCCACATCTTTTCTGTGTGTAGTGAGAACCAAAACTGAACACAGTATTCTACATGTGGCCTGACAAGCGCTTTATGCTGGTGAGGCCCTTGCTAATGCAGCCCAGAATCCTGATCCTGTTGGCCTTCTTTGCCTCAGTGGGACACTCTTCACTCATATTGAGCTTGTTGTCCACCAGGACTCCCACGTCCCTTTCAACACTGCTGCTCCCCAGCCGGGTAGATCCCAGCCTGTGCAGCACTCCTGGATTATGTTTTCCCAGGTGCAAGAACTTACACTTATCCTTATTGAACTTCATATAGTTCTTGTTAGTCTACTCTTCCAGCCTATCCAGGTCTTCCTGCAGGGTGGCTCTCCCTTCCAAAGTGTCCACTTCTCCACTCAGTTTGGCCTCATCAACAAACTTTATCAGAGTACGCTTGGTCTCATCATCCAGATCACTTATAAAGATGCTAAACAGTGTTGAGCCCAATATTGATCATTGGGGACCCTATTCATGAGAGACTACCAGTTTTAAAAGAAGCTATCTACCACCACCCTCTGGGTACAGCCTGTCAGCCAGTTCCCCATCCACCGCGGAGACCACTCTTCTAGACTGTAGAGCATCAGTTTCCCCAGGAGAAGGCTGTGGGAAACCATGTCAAAAGCCTTGGAGAAATCCAAGGAAACAATATCCACTGCTCACCTCATATCAACTGAGCATGTTACTTTGTCACAGAACATAGGTTTGTCAAGCACAACTTGCCCCATCATAAATACAATTAAATCAATTGTTTTACAGTGTACAGTATGTTATCAAATGTAGTCTTTTTATAACTATTATACTTGACCACAAATATTGTGGTTTCTGGTTTTCAGCATAGAAGATGCATGCAAGTTGTGAAAGTGAAGCTGGAAATTTTTGATCACGGGCAATCTAAATATCAAGCGCTATCTAAGCAAGGACACTGGGTTTCAGTATTAGATACCTTTATCCTATGCCAGCAATAAATGAGATAACTGGCATGGGCTGGATAGAGTTTGGGATAAGGAGTTTGAGGGAGAGGGTGATATTTGCATAAGGGAGGATTCAACATGAAAAGAATGATGGGTCAGAGATGTGACCTGGAAGCTTTCTTGATGAGTAGAAGAAAGAGCAGGCCAGTTATGGGAGAATATGTTGAATGGCATAACTTGGAATAATAAGAAGAGGGCTGTTCGGGCAAGAATACTACATAGTGATGAAGGGCATGAAGCCTGAGACTGAATAAATGTAAGTTAAAAATAGGGAGAGGAACCATTGACATCCAAGAAGCGTGGAAAGGGCAGGTCAGAAGGGTGAAACAAAATGGATCACACTTCAAGGGAAGGTTAGACAATTCCTCTCTACACCTCATTTCCAAATCCACAAGAAAACAAAATGGAAGCTCTCTGAGTCACCTCATGCCACTGCAAATGTTCTCAGGAAACCAATCCAGTTCTAGTGCTAATCAAAACAATGTTACTGAGAATTTGTTACTAATGCCTGTAACTTGAAAAAAATGGATCTAGAAATTCTGTCATGCTGAAGAACAGTAGCACAAGACAGAATGTTTTGCTTTTGTTTCAAATTGTAATTTCGCATACAATCAGCTTGAAATATGAAATTTTCAAGATATGCTTTTCAAAAAAGAAAAACTGAGAATTAATGGATGTCTGTACAACTATGACTCAGCTTCCTTGCATGTGAAAACTTGCTGCAGCTATTAATTAGTCTGTCTTCTGGACCTTGGTCTTCTGAATCAGCAGAATGTAATGACTGTCTTTTAACCTTTTTTATTTCTAAATGAGATCACTAGGTCTTATGAGTAAACTCATACTATCATATAGTACTATACTCTGCTGCTGCTACAGTTTCCACATGATTCAAGCCAAGCCACTTGAAATACATTTTCCAAGGAGACATTAAATAATGATTCTTTTCAGAGGACAGCCTGAAACTGTGAATAATGGGACTTGAATACAGCTGTGGCTAGAACTGATAATTTTAGGTGTTCTGCATCTTAAATCAAAACACTAAAATGTTAATCTTGCACTGTAAGTTAAGCTTATTGGGCATTATATATATATATACACATAATTGAAATAATAAATAACTATGTGTCTCACAATAAGTTAATCTCAAAGAACAATTAATATAACATTGCTATGAGAAGATCTGAAGAGGTAATAAAATTATTGTATCTTAAGGGGTGACAAATACAATAGCATTTGGGAGTCACATACAGATGGGGAAGTAGTGTATTAAGTATCTTCTCATTATTTGAGCATTGCTTATCCTAAGTCTTGTATAAAAACAGTACATGATCACAAACTTGAAGAATATGCTACTCTACATATAAACAACTGAAACAGAGTAAAATCTTGTGGGCAAGAGATAGTCTGTGTCCTGTGCTTTGAATGCTCAGTCATGCAGCCTGAATCACTAGCCTCCAGTATTTTAATCTTTCTGTATGTCAGATGTTCCTCATAGTGGGAATAAGGTAGACACAAGCCATCCAAGTCCTTTCCATGTGAACTAAGACAGTTTGTGTTCCACAGTGTTAGTAATGTAACACCTGAACTGTACATGATTTTGTACAAGCCTCTAGTCATAACTGATAACAAAAAAAATAACTGTAAGCAAAACAGAAAACAAAGACTGGGAGAATTTTAGCTAACAGACTGTAAGGAGGTGAATTTTGCTGCATTTCAGGAATTTCTCCTTCTTTTTTCAGACTTTTTCTTTTGCATGAAGAAACTCATACAGACTGGGCTATATAGAGGCTTGAATTCATACTAAACAGGAGGCACATAACTCACACAAGACCAGATTTTCTGCTGAAATTCCATGCTAGTTTTACCATCTGATCTTTCTAGTCTTAGTCTTAGAACATTTTGACAATAAACTAAGTTCAGTTTTTCTCATCGACTAATATTATCTTAAAATGTACAAAAATTATTACTTTGAGTGAGACAGTACAAATTGACCAACCTAGGACTTATCAAAGGCTTCAAGTTGGCATCTGAAAACTACAGAAGCCAGAGTGAAAAGACGTAAGTTACTTAAAAAAATAACTTTTGCTTCTTCTCTTTTGTTTTTCTTTTTGTTTCCTTCTTTTAGGCTGTATGCATTTTTTTATTCAGAAACATTGCTCCTAACTGAATTCAGATGCAGACAAATGTGTATGGATGGTAGAAGGGGGGCCAGGATACCTAGGAGAAAGAGAGAAACATCATGTGAGCCTGCAGAGGTGCAATTTGGATAGCCATACCTTGGCTGGAGTCCGAAGTGGAAACAGTATGGGCTTCTTTAGGTACATTAGGAGACTAAGGAAAACATGGGCCCAGTAAAGAATGTGGAGGGTCACTAAAATGATGTGTCACATGAAAAAAACTGAGATTTCCTCTTTGCCTTGGGATGATGCATCTGCTTTCAGGCCTCCCATGTCTCTAGAGAAGAGTTCAAGAGAGATAATTTCTATCAGCAATAGAGGATGACTAAGTTTGGGACTACTCTGTAAACTGAACATATCCATAGGACTGGATGAGATGCATCCAGCAGTGCTGAGGCAGCTTCCCAATGTAATTGTGAAGTCACTCTCCACCATTGCTGAAAGCTTGCGGCTCTCAGTAGAAGAAAAAAAAAAAAAAAAGGTAAATATTACATCCACCTTTAAGGCAGAAAGCCAATCCAGGGAATGGTAGAAAGTCTAAGTCCTGGAAAATTATGGAGGAAGTCCTCATGACAGTAGTGTTCAAACACCTGAAGGACAAGGAAGGACTACGAATAGTCAGCATGTATTAGTTAGCACAGACAAATGGTTGCCTTCTCTGACTGGATCTGTAGGTAAGTGGAGGGAAGCAGAAGTTGTTTACATAGAATTTAGCTAGGCTTTTGACAGTCTCCTTCTAGGTGAACTGCGGAGGTAATAGAGTATAAGGACATGGGGACATGAAAAACTGGCTCAGCCATCAGGATCAAAAGTTATTGGCCAGTGATTCAGAGTAGTATATAATTGGTGTCTGGTTGATATTCATGTTCCTCGGTCATCAGTACCAGAACTCAGGCTTCACCTTTGACCTGGGCAACAGAACAGAATGCACCCTCAGAAATTTCATATAAGGCTTCAAATCAAGGAAAGTAGTGGATAACTGAAGGACAGGACTACCTTCAAGACAGACTGGGACAAGATGGAAGAATGGAGATACGTTAACTTCAAAGTTCAAAAAGAGAAAGTCCTGCACCTGAGACAGACGACACTACATGATAGGTACAGGCTGGCTAGAAAACAGTTTTTCAGAAGGATTTGAAGGTCCTGAGCAGAAAACTGAAGTTGCTTTCTTTTCTCAAGGTAGTGAAAAGGCCCATACCATTAGCAAAAGTGCTGTCAGCAGCTCAATGAAATTGCATTATTCTGTTCAGAGGTAAGGAAACAATTTTGCATTGTGATACCGGTTAAGCAATGGCTTGCACTGGGAAGTTGTGAAAGCTTCATCTTAGAGATATTAAAAATTTGATTGTATGAGTTCATGGTGAATAAGATATAATTTGGATGTAAGCTCTGCTTTGAGCAGGAAGGTGGACGAGATATCTCCAAACAAGGAGGAACTTAGGCTCCCAACCTGAATTATTCTTAAAGATCAAAATGTAAATTATTTTTTTCACCCGTAACTGGTCCAACATTGAGCATTTGATTCTGAACTGGCATAAGGTACATTTGATGCACCTCAAGAACTTTCATGTGTGAGGGTTTTAGGCAATTTAGGGTTTTTATTTTTGGTTTTCAAATCAGCTTGTGTTTTTGTGTTCCTGAAGTCGACTACATTTTGCACCAACCTACCTACCTGGAGAACAGGTAGTGATGAGCTACATCCAGGGTAGCTCCAGAACCAGGAGCGATATAGTTATACTGATGCACAACTGTACCAGAGTTAAGTAGCTCTTAATAAGAAGATTGCTGCTTAAATGGACCGGAGTGTAATCTTAACACACATAAAATGCCTCAGGGATTTCAGCCAGTGTCTCTGCAATGGTGCCTCACTATGTGTGCAGTGTTACTACACCACACAATTATAAAACTTTCTAATAGCTATGAATTTGTACCTCAGGCAGACGAAATGATTTTTTCCTCATTTCATCCCGGAAAAGAAATAGGCCAGAGAGTTGAACGTCAATGCTTCATAATTTTTCAGAAAATCTCTACTGATGTGGTAGGTAAGCCAGTGCAATACTGTGTCCTAAACTACAGCAGAAATATGCACATGCTTGATTTATTTTCCAGTAGGAAAGTCAAATAGGATGATTCACAACACTTAGTTCAAGCAAACCAATAGCAAAATCAGGGTTGTAGCTGTAGGTGATAAATTTGTGTTTATTCTGGAAGGATATATGCGATCACTGAAAACAGGGCTAGTGATGTAACTGGAAGTCGTTTAGATAAAAATATTACGTTTTTTGAGAAATTTCAGCTTTTAGTTTTTCCTAGTATGATACAGAAGAGAACAAAGAAAACTAAAACTCAAATGCATCACAATGTACTGAGAACAACTGGATTACTAAATATAATAGGAAATAATAGAAGATATTATCATGCAACATGAAATATTATTGTCCATAATATAAATAGTAACTACAGTGAGTGAGGAAACAGTTTTGTGGTATCTGAGACTTGCTCAGATTTCAGCATTTTGTCATACCCAAACAGGATAAGAAGCTGAATTCTCAAACATATGATATGAAAAAAAAAATCAGCTTTAGATAGCAGTTAACATGAGTATTTTTTCCAATAGTTTTTCAAAGGTTTCACTTTAATTTTGGCCATTTTCAGGTATAGTTTAACTGAATTTATGTGTCAAAATAGGTAGTTTATCTTTTCAAAAATGACAGAAGAAAACACTACTAATAATTTCAAAGCCTTCTCACAGTTATATATGAATATATCTGTTTGTTTAATTTTGCTTTTTTAAATGATACCAAGCCTTTTCTGCAAGTTTTGGATTTGAAGAATGAATGCTTTTCAACACCACTATCAATGTGCTCTGGCTATTTGAAAAAAATCCTTTTTTTTCCACTGCTAGGTTTTGTGAAAAGGGGAAGGAATTCAGGGGAAAGAGGTGTCTGTCATCTTTGCCTTCTGTGGTGTATTTTAATCTTTGAATAACATTGGGCATCAGCTGTAACATATATGAATTAATCATCTTATTCATATAGCTGTTTACTTTTATTATACCTCTAAAAGAAATTAAATGAATTTGACCTGTTTCAGCATTTACAGCTGTTTTCTTGAAAATTTATTGTGAGTTCCAATGTTTAAAAATATTATATTTTGTTTCAGGTATTTGGTTTGTCCTGTCTGAAGATAGACCCTAGCAGATTGATCTGCCATTAAATTTTATATTTGCCGTTCTTTTATTAGTTCTTCAACCATTTTGTATATATTTATAATTGGACCACGAAAGTATTTTCACCAACAGATGACAAGTTTGGTTTTGAAAGTAAACTCTTTTTTTTCTTCTCGCTAATATTTCTAAAACCCAAAAGGGAAATGCAGTTGTTTTCTCGGCTTTGATGATAGCCTAGTGGAAAGGAGATTTGGAATTCGAATTTCTGGTGTTACCAGCTCTCTACATGAATTAATGAAGAGAACAAAGAAGATATTAATTAATTTCACACCATAGCATAACATGCCATCATCATAGAGATGATCCTATTTGGACTTACAATAAAACAGATAGTCACAATGCAAATTATTTAAATGAAGGAAAATGAAACTTTCTTCATATTCTTATCTGCCACTGTTAGCATTTTGTTAGCTTTCCTCCTTTCCAAACAGTCCATTCTAAACTATCAGAAAATGAGTAAAGATAATGCCTAAATTTCATGCATACTTGCATAGACCAAAGACATTATCATTCTGATACAGAATGGGATTGGAAAAATATGCAGCCCTTGGAAATGGATTAAATGCACATACATTTTGTAATGAGTGACTGTAATGAAAGTCAAATGAATTATAATAAAATATAGAGTTTTAAAAAAGAAAACTACTCAATGCATAATGTTGCTAAGAAAACATTTAACAGTTTTTCACTGCATGCTATTGTCAAAGTAAATAACTACCAAAGACAAACTTACAAAGTGGTTTTAACTCTAATGTGATGCAGAAAGTCAGACATTTAATTTGTTAATTAGTATTATGCCAGAAACTATCTATTCAATATGAAGCAAATATGTTTACAATCTTATCTGCCATCTGTTTAATAGATGGGAGAATACTTAAAGCTGGGTTTCTCAAAGAGGGCTGTTGAAAATTTGTTCTACAATTAGTGGAGCAGATTTTTAATTCTAAAGGAGTTTTTCATGTTCAGGAGCACCTCTATGAATGAAAGAGTACATTATAAAGCTGCTATTCAAGATTAGTGATTTCTTATAGCTGCTGGTAGCAGATGCTTGCAAAATGCAGAAGTAAATGTATATTTTAAGAAATATATATTAATAAAAAAAAAAAAATATATATAATACAGCAGTAGATCCAGAAGGTTAAAGCAGGTTTCGTGAGGATGTTTTTTAAGACCAACTTTCATGGCAGCACAATATATAGATTTGGGTACTTACAACACTTCATCTCTTTCTGTAATCAGCAATTTTGCAAGCTCTCTTACAAGAAAGCCCACAATTATGCAGTAGACTAGCTGTTAAAGTGAATTCTCAAGGTGGTTTTTAAACTGCATATTAAGAATGGATATTAAATCATAATTTGGGAGGTGGATGAAAATAAACGCTTAGATAATAAAGCATTCTTCCTAGGATTACAACTTCTTTCTTGCCCTTTTTCAATGTATTTTGTTTTTGAGGAAGACTATATTATTGTCTAATAGTAGTATTATTGTCATTATTTGTGAGAAGAAAAATTTTGCCCAGAGAGAAAGCTTTTCCTTTTCTAAAAATTAGACATATTTTCCTGCTTAGGTTTTAAAGAGCAAAAATAAAAGAGGTGAGTAAAATCTTAACATTCATTTTTAAATGTATGATTTGTAGCTTTTATAATTATCATGTTTAATTGAATTATTTGCCAGGACTGCATTTTTACATCTGATTGTTTTTCGCTGAGTGTGGATGAAACATCTATTGGACACCAAAGGTGAGAAACATATTTTTAATGGAATGCTAAACTCACCATGATTCAAGGATTTTCATACCTCACAGCAAACTTGAAACAAAGCAAGTTGTCTGAGAGGGAATGAGACAGGTGTAAATGTTTTTCATAATGAAATGGAACTTTTTTGTATTTCTTATGTTTTTTCAATATACAAATTGCTACTTATAAGTACATAAATATTTATATGGTGCTTACAATGTAGTAAACCAAAATCCATTCAAAATTTCAAGGCAAAGATGTGCTCCTTACCATATGGAGAATGTTTTCAGAATGATTTCATTCTTGAAAACTGTTTCTGTTTTGTTTTTCATAGAAGTGACTGTGGTAACTTTCTCTACCTACCTACTGAAAGTGATAAACTTTTCATGCGGAATTTACTTGCGCTGCCTGGTGTACATCTTAGTTCCCTGAAACATTTGGAAGATAATTCTATGCACTTGTATATCAACAGGTGAGATGGTCCTCCAAAGAATCATGAAGATTTCATTAGTTTACTGTTCTGTAGGACAGCAAAGCCTGAGGTTTGAGACTTAAGTCTCAGCTTTACATAACATACTGTACATCCACACTGAAGAAGTATAATGTAGCAATATGTTTCTGTCGCATGGAAAACTTGAAATATTTGTTTTCTTCTCTTCACTTGCAGGCAGCAGGTTAGAGCATTTCCCTTAAAAATGATTTTTCTCCCTCCTCTCCAGCCCCAAGATAATTATAAGTAGTTGTGGACAAATTTGCAGCATAACATCAGTTTCAAAAGGGCATTTTGAATTTTAAAGCCATGATTAGTTTTTACATTGCTTGTGTACAACATTGTACAAAACTATCCTCTTATTTTGCATATCCCAAAGCAGCCTGGGGAGGAAGAAGAAAGAGGGAAGCTTTCCTGAGCACTGGGGACCCCTCTTTGTAAAGAACAACCCTTGTAGCATGCCCAGTTTACTCTTGACACTTTTTTTTTTTCTTTTTTTTTTTTTAATACCCTTATGTGACAAGGGAGGAATTGGGTGGGGAGATGTAGTTAGTTTACTGTAACAGGATTTCAGCCCTAGTGCTTCAACAGCAGTGAATATTTAACCCCTAAAATATCTGCAGATGCTAAATATATGTATTTATAGAAAAAGAAACAACAGCAACTGGTTAGGTCAGGAACTCAGCATCTGTGGTTTGGCTGCAAAGACTTTAGTATGCACACTCCATCCATTCTACGTCTCCTTCTTTACCCTTCTCCCCACAAAATTAATTGCATTTCTAGCTAACAAGGTTTAGTTACAGAGGCACCTGACTCCTTCAAACCTTTTGGACACAATACAAAAGTCCAGTAGTAGACGTTACAGGATTAAATCCATTGTAACATTCTAAAAATCAATTCATCTGTTCCTAATAGTGTTTCAATAGTATCCTAGTAACCTTTTCTGTGAAGCTTCTTATGGTCTGTATTTGCAAACACTATTAAAAAAGACCTTCTTGCATTTAAAAAAAAAAAAAAAAAAAAAAAGGCTAAATCTCTTCACAGAGCTGCTGGAGAGGTACAGACTCCAATGTGGGCAAGTGTATTTGCCAACATGCCATATGGGAACCATGGTTGGGACTTTTTTTTTTCTAGAATAATTAAATGTTGATGGCAGAGTTCAAATGGATCATTAAAATTCAAAAGTGTAAGAAACAGATTTTTTCTTATGTTGCTGAACGCTCCAGAGGGCTGAATAGCTAGTAGAAGTGAGGCAGGCTGCAGCAGTGATCAGCGTGTGCTGTGATGGTACTAATTTGATCATAATATAGTCATCTCTGAAGATTACAGCTATTCAATTAAATATTCTAATTAACCTGAAGTATTAGGCAAATGATACTAATTACAAATATTCTCCTGAGATTCACAGCAATGAAAATCCCACTTGCAACTGATACTTCTAGCCAATGTTTCGTAACACAATGTCCTATATCATAGGCTTTCAGAATATTAAAATGCAGTTAATTTGCCTAAACCTCATTTGTTTAATGGCATTAGCATTTTGTTTGAAATTGTAATAAACGTACATCCCGCTTTCAAGTAAAATTTAAAATGAGTGTACTCTTGGGGTAACTTAAGATTCCTGTTTACAGACCTAGCACTTTATTCAGTAAGCGGAACATTTTTAGCTTAACTTTCAGCCATTAAACATATTGAAATTGTTTAAAAATGCTAATAATTTGTCTTTTCAAATAAGAAAAAAAAGGATATTTTGCAATAAAATTTCATGATGTTACCCATGTGACCAGTTTCCTACTGTGAGGGCCCCAATGCTTGAACTTGCCTTGTAGTTTTTTAGTAGAATGTTTGTCTTCTGTAGGTTGTTGGTTTCTGTTTTTTTTTTTTTTTTTTTTTTTGTTTGTTTGTTGTTGTTGTTGTTTTGTTTTGGTTTCATTTGTTTGTTTGTTTGTTTAACTCCCTCTCTAGACAAAGCCACAAGGACCTTATTTTTCGATTTTCTACCTTCCTCTCATCGCTCCTTTTCACACTGTGCATGGACTGGAGGCTCCAGATTGTGGTTGCAATGGCTTTTGGGGGCTCTGATTCCTGTATGGTGTTTCTGCACACCTTGCATGCAAGTGCTCTTGTGTCATTTGCAGGAACAGCTCAGCTATTTTACCTGTTACTGCACTGAGTGCATAACTTGGTTGTCTATGTGAATTAGGCAGAATGCTACTGTGAAAATACAGCACAAGGCAGATAATTTGTCTAAAAAAACCACACCAAAAACCTAGGTGGGGTTCCTTACCACATTTCTTCGTGGGTTTTGTTTGGTTTTGTTTGTTTGTTTTGTCATGGCATGAACAGGAAAGGTAGAGATTACCCACCAACAGATGTGGTTACCTAAAAAATAATCAGTTGCAGACAGTTATAGAAACAGAACAGGTAGCAGGCTTCACCTGCTATGTAGGACCCTCTTCTAAGCCCACCACCTTGTTAGAAGGATGAAGAGACAGGAAGGCTTCTGGCTTTCTGCGTGTTGCTTATTGATTCTGTATGCATATAGGCTTTAAAGGAAAGAGATCAGAAATAACCCTTTGCAGTTCTAGGACAATTTTATCAATACTGTTGCAAAGCATTATCAAAGTTTAACCAATTCTTCTTGTGAATATATTAATCTTTCTCAGATCCTGTAGTATTTGTCTGAGGAGAATCAAAATGCTAATTCTGCAGCTTTTACCTCAAGCTGTGAGGAGTAAAGAGAAGATCACTGTTTCTGAAATGTTGATTCTTGCCTTCATTCCTCCATCCATCAGAGGCCTTGCTAAGGAAGTGATGGTAGTCCCAAAATGCCCTCATTCTTGTCATGTCTTGTCATGTCTTGTCATGTGTTAACCCAAAACAGGATAAGGAAATAAGCCGTGTGCCTTTCTGTCAGATTCTTAATGAGACAACTCATAGGCAGCAGGACCAAGCAAGAGCTAAAAACAAACAAAAAGATTGTCAGAATTTCAAGTGTAGAAATGTCACACTATCAGACTGCAACAGTGTGAACAAAGCTAAATCAAATACAGTATGAGAGACTGTAATTTTCATGTTGTAATTGACAAAAGTTCAGTATTTGTACCGGAAACTCTGGAAGAATTTGCAACAGAGCAGACCTTCCCCTGACGGTTTAAAAATATAAAGAAATGCAAATATTACATTTCCTCAGATCTCACAAAATTTAGAACAATTTGTGCCTGAAACATGCTGAAATCATTGGACCTAAACTTGGAGAAGAGGGAGACTGCAGAGATGGCATCATGCTGCCGTATGACCTTTCAAAGAGCAGGAACGAGACACAAGGGAGCATGTAGTAAACTTGGGATAAAAAAATCCTGTGCAGACTTTCTGCAGCCCTTAGAGACATGTAAGGACTTGGGGTTTTATTTGGTTGTTTGATTCTGATGCTTTTCTTTGGTTACTTACTTTTAACCCTTTTATAGCTGTTTTTCCTTTGGTGCTGTTAGAGCTTATTGAAATTATTACCTGTTACTGTCTTTTCTCCCAGAATTAAGTAGAGGTTTTATATCACTTTATGCTGACTTGAAATCAGCTGATAGTTTGCAGCTCTCCTTAGGTCAACACATGCATTAGTATGCTCTGTGATTATGGAAGAGGATGTAAAATACATTTAATCAATCTATATTAACTCAGATTCAGGTCTACATCACAGAAATCTGTATTTAGGAGAATACTTGTACCAGACTGAGCTTAAAGAAGGTTTGGAGAAGCAGGCAGAGAGGTAGAAAGAAAGACAAGGTTCAAGTAGTAATATGCTTTCATCTGCTCCCCTCTTTGTTGTGTGCGGTGGAGAAGTGGATCCATCCACTGCCATGGAGGAGTAGTAGCAAAGGGAAGGGTGCGGAATCACGTGTGGTGAAACACAGAACTGCACAGATGGCTGACTCCTCAGCAAGTGCCATCACTGAGACTGCTCAAACAGGACAGGGAATTTAAATAAAAATGGGGGACCAGCTCAGAAATGACAGGAAAGGTATTTTTCAGGTCCAGATCCCTATTTCTGCTGTTGTGCTCAACCCTCATTTAAATTCTCAGCAAAACCGTGAGATGGATGAAACCAAATAAGCAAATGCAATGATGCAATCAGTGAGGGAAAACTAAGAATAAAAAAAAAAAAAAAATGAGGAGAAAGGCAAAAAGCCAGCAAAAGCAGCAAAAGGGGAAGAGGAGCTGCAGAGCATGCATGTATGTCTTGTCCAAAGTCCTGCAGAAACTAGCCGCAGCTCTTTAGAAAGTCATTGTTCTGTGAAGAAATAAGCACATGCCACTGCCATATTAGGCACTGAATGAAGTGACTAAGTATAAAATACCGTATAAATATATATTTATCTGCAGAGTAAGTGAACAAAATTATACAGTTTTTATTTACGCAGGGAGTTAACAGAATGCAGTGATCTATGGGTACATTCTTGTGGGGGAGTGAATCTACTAGAGTGATTTACTTTTATAAAGAAAATGAATACACCAATGTAATAAAATTGTCATGTACTGCATTGATCTTCTTGCTACAGAGGCAGTGAGGAGGAACTTAAATTTATATAAAATTAATATAAAGGAATAATAAATGCACAAGAGTTGATATTACAGATTGAGATACATAATTACAAGGTAAATAAATACAGTGAAGTGATACACTTTAATAATGGGAGGACATTTAGAGGAATCATTTCCACATCTACAGAAGTGGGAAGCATGAGAGATCATGCTTTGTAAAGTAATGACACCTAACAGTGCAGGGAGTACAGTGGTGGGAAACCTAATAATAATATTATTTTTTTGCTGTCTACAAATATTACATAACAAAGACATGCCTCTCTGAAGAGCTTAGTGGAATAACAGTCAGGGAAAGAAAATGTGTGACAATTATATAAAAATGAAGGGCTGGCTCACCATGTAGGCACATGAAGCAAACTCAGGCTACTCTGTGGAACTTGGAGGCCATTTGAGCCATTACCATCAAAGGTCTTCACAATTATTTCCTTAGTCCAGGTAATTCAGATACTGTATTTTGCTCCATACCATCCTCTGGAAAAACAAAAATATATTACTACAGTAAAAATGTGGGGGTGTTGACAGTTATAACATAGGCAGGATCTCAAACTGAATAGTATGGAGAAGAAAGAATGAGTCAATCTGGGAACTTGTAGGGTTTCTACATAAAGCAAAAACCCTGCTTGTTTCAGTCACCTAGATGATTGAGCATTATTATCAGACTAACTGTATATTAAATTAGTCTATATCAGTAGTTCTAAAGTAAACAATACTATAAAGGTAAATCCAGGTCTCTATAAATTGTCTCAGCGTAAGCCTGAGTTCTTAGCTTGGCACAGAGATTTACTGGATGAAAGGGGGGAGGACATTATTGCCTATACTATGCAGAAGGTTGGGCCGTCAGGTCTAATGGTTTCCCTTGGCCCTCCACTCTTAAGTTAGACCCAGTCCTCTCTTGCTTCTGTAAGTCAGAAGGGATGGATTTGAGGTAAAACATACGGGAGTAAAGAGAAGATCACTGTTTCTGAAATGTTGATCCCTGCCTTCATTCCTCCATCCATCAGAGGCCTTTCTAAGGAAGAGACTGTAGTCCCAAAATGCCCTCATTCTTGTCATGTCTGCTTGTGTTAACCCAAAACAGGATAAGGAAATAAGCCGTGTGCCTTTCTGTCAGATTCTTAATGAGACAACTCATAGGCAGCAGGACCAAGCAAGGGCAGGGTTTTATGCAGCTGACCTGCAGGCTCACTCTAATGATGGACATACAGAAGTCCTTGAAAAGGCCTGGAGTTTCTTCTTTCAGAGTTGGCCAGCCTGCACTTTGTGGCTTTTGTGGTCCACCTTGAATTTGTCCTCTGAGCATAAATCTTAGAGGAATATTTAAATGACAATCCTGATGATAACTCCTTCTAAAGTGTTCCAAGATCATCATCCTATGACCCATGAACACAGACAGGACAAGTGGTCGGTCCATTTTGCCCTTTACTGCTTCACAGTGTGATGTAGGTAGGCTCTTTAACATTTGCATTTTCCTTCAAACTTAACAGGTTCATTTCTAAAGGACAGAGTTTAACCCATGCTCTGACTAAGCCAGTCTATTGTTCTGCTTCCTCTTTTGCTGTTGCTTTTCTTCAGGCTGTCCTTTTTCATGCTTGCTCTTTTCCTTTTTCCCAGAATCACAGAACTGCAGAAAGGTTAAGATCAGAAGGGATCTCTGGAGGTCATCTTGTCAAAGGCCCCACCGCTCAAGCAGGAACAGCTAGGAGCCAGTTGCCCAGGACCATATCCAGATGGCTTTTTAATATCTTCAAAGATGGAGACTCCACATCCCCTCCGGGCAACTTGTGCCAGTGCTCAGTCATCCTTACAGTAAAAATGTGTTTCTTTATGTTCAGATAGTACCTCCTGTGTTTCAATTTGTGCCCACTGCCTCTTGTCTTGTCAGTGGACACCACTGAAAAGAGCCTGAGTCCCTCCTCTTCGCACCCTCTCTCCAAGCATTTTTATACATTAACAAGTTTCCCCTGAGTCCAGGCTTTCTCAGCCTTTCCTTGTAAGAGAGATGCTCCAGTCCCTTAGTCATCTTTATGGCTCGTCATTGGATCCTCTCCAATCTGTTTATGTCTCTCTTGTACTGAGTAGACCAGAACTGAACACAGTACTCCAGATGTGACCTCACCAGTGCGAGCAGAGAAGAAAGATCACTTCCCTTGGACCACTGGAAATACTTTGTCTAACGCATCCTAGGATACCATTAACCTTATTTGTCACAAAGGCATGTTGCTGGCTCATGATCGCCTTGGTGTCCACCAGGACTTCCAAGCAATAGGCCCACATTTTCCCTAGTCTTCCTCTTGTAGCTTATGTACTCATAGAAGCCATTCTTCTTGTCTTTTACCTACCTGAGGAGATTCAAATTCATTTGGGCTTTAGCTTCCTCACTTTGTCCGTGGGCGCTCAGAAAATATTTCTGTATTCCTCCCAGGTTTTCTGTCATTGCTTCTATCCTCTGTGCGCTTTGTTTTTGTGTTTGAGTTTGGTCAGGAGTTCATGCAGTCAGGCCTCTTGGAATTTTTGCCCAAGTTCCTTATTTGTGGGGTTGAAACCTCTTGGCTTGGAGAAGCTGATCCTTGAATATTAACCAACTTTCTTGGGCACCTTTTCCCACCATGGCACTGTCACCTGGAACTCTTCCAAGTACATTCTTGAAGAGGCTAAAGTCTGCTCTGCTGAAGTCCAGGGTTGTAAGCTTGCAATGGTTCAGAGGGGTAAACCTAGAAAACCATTCCACAGAGATTGCTGGCAGTGTTATAATTCTCACAAAAAAAATCAAAGGCTAGTTTGTCCTTTCTTCTGGCGTTACAGCCTATGTATGGCAACAAAGCTACGAAAAGGATTTCCTGGGGCATTGAGTTGGGTTTATACACATAATGGAAAGCTATTTCATAAAATCTTGTTTATCCACAGATGAAGGTTTTATACTCAGATGCCATTGGTGTTCTGCATACTCTGTTCCTGTTGGAAGCCTATTAGGAAACAGTGACCCAGAGAATCTCCAGTACTTGTCAGAGACCGGTCTGGATTACATATCTGAGGTGACAGTTTGGGTTTAGATATCAGACAAATTCTAGCAGGTGCTTAACCCAGAGGATCCAAAGCCTTTGATAAATTCTGGATCCAGTTTCAAACCCCTTTTCCAAATTCTGGAGCAGCCCAAATTAGGATTATGGGCACCCGCGCATCTCTTGATAAATGCAGGCTTAGATGAGTGTTCTATGGAATAATTTCATTGCGGTAGCAGAAGGGATTGCTTGTCAAGACCTCAACTCTTTTAAAAGAAATAATGTTAGTGGAAAAATTAAGCATCTTTGGTAGCTTGACTTACTTCTCTAGCATATGTGAAATGTTAACAGGAACCACTATGGCCAGCACTTTATCCTTTATCTGCAACTATCTGTGGTTTTATCAGTTTTATTTTCAACTTTTAAAAAATTCTCCTAGAATTTCTAATTCCCTTTTCTCTAATCATAGCTTTCTGTCTCTGATGTCACTCTAGTCACCAGCAGGAGTTACTACAATAACCTTGCTTCCTAGATTGGCAGTGTTTTGCCAACCAGGCCAGCCAAATTGTTGACTCTGATGGTTTTTGGCAGAGAGTTATTCACTCTGTAGGGTCACAAAACTAGCGCATGCACAATAATTTGTCTAAGGGAAAAAATACAACATTATAATTACACTTTTAACCCATACCTCTTGAGTTTTTAATATTATCACACTGCTTGTAGGTTCCAAACACCTGCTAAAGCCAGAAATTCAGGGATTTTTACCCAAATTGAACTAGATTTCTATACTACCTCATTTTAGTACTAACATATGCACACTTAAAATGTTTATATGTGATTAATGAAGAGCACATTCATTCCTTTTTGCATACTGGCACATGTGAAATTGTGTGCACATATATATATTGTGTATTATAGTAATATAAGCATATGTATCTTTTCTCTAGAAAATAAAAAAATTTAAAGCATCTATTACCTCTCTGCATGCTCACATACTACCAGAGGGCTTAAAATTATGCAACTATTTTAAAAACAAGCCCCACTCCTCTAGAATAACAACTGTGTAAGTAATGTAAGGAAAACAATTCTACTCAGAATAAAATTAGTATGAAATCAAGCAAGTGTGAAGAGCTTCAAAGTAACTATTTTTTTGCATGTTTTTCTGACATAATTATATCGATCTGAAAGACACTCATCCAGAACCACAACCTTTTATACCCAAAGAAAAAGCCTGTATAATCTTTTAAATCACTTGATATTCATGGTCTTACTCAAAGGTCTCCGAATATGTCATGTGTGTAATACCAATGCAAAATTTGGCACTATAGTCAGTACCAGCAATATGTTTCAATAAGGTAATTTTCTTGCTGCCTAAAAACATCAGCAGGGTGCAATCCTGAACAGAAACAGACTATGACATCTTATTCAAGCATACATCTGGAGGACAAAACTATACTTTATTAAAGGAAAATGGGATTTCAGGATTTTTTTGACAAGCGGTAAAACCATGCACCTCACTTTACATACAGTATGGAGCTTTAAATTCAAAGTGCTTGTGTAGCCATCATTAAGTAAAGGCTGAAAGAAAAAATACTGCCATGCTCATTGGTTTATGCAAATACATAAATGAAGCCTTACAATCTACAGTATATATATTTTTGTACTGGGCTACATAATATAAAACTAAGATGTAAAATATAATTTTCCTTCTTTTTTTCTGTAAAAAAATCTTTTTGTTTACTTAAGAAGGCAGCACACGTTTATTCTTCTACAGATAGCATACAGATGCTTTCTGGTGTTGCGTATGAACACTGATTTCTACCAAGTGTATTTGGTTTTCTATTTTGTTTTTATATTTTGCATTAAAATCTTACTTCTCCTATGTTCCAAATCACCTTCATGAATTTTCATCATGTTGGATGGTCTTTTTTAAGGGAAGAGGAAACAGTCTAAATAATGCTTATTTTTTTTCCCCAACATATTTCACCATAAAGTATATGCATTTTTAGTGTTGGATTCTCCTTAGACTACTAAGATACTAGGTTGGATACTGAATAGTGCTGGACATGTCTCTTGTGAGATACTAAGCACAAGGTGCTGAGAGATCATACAATAATAGATTTCAGCAGAAACATAATCAGCTCTTAGGACCATATGAAAAATTACTGCCTTTCTCTAGCGTCTTTTTTATGGCTGCACTTTGAGGTCGTCAGTGACCATGTCTAAAATCTGTTCCTAAACTTGAAAAACACTGATTTAGTGTTGTATGCATTGGAAGCTTATTGATATGGAGAGCATGAATTGAGCAGTTTGGCAAGATTGCAAGTTAAGGGAGGCTGTGTCATTATAGCTCAAAGTGCATCCAAAAAAAAGTCACCGATATTCCCTACCATTTGTACCATAAATTACCACCAGATTTGTTGTCATTTGTTTATCTGAAAACAGATTTATGCTCTGCTATTTGAAATCTGTAATATGATTTGTTGCCCAAAAGCAAGCACTTTCAGAACATTTTTGGATGTTACAACCATCTCTGCGTGTAATGCACTGTTAGAGTACAGGACTGAGCATACTTAATGTACACAATGCCAAGGTTATTTGGAAGATCCTAGCCTAATTTATTTGACTAATAACACTATTAAGCAGCTAGTAGGGCAATTTTTAAGCAAACTAAAATCTTCAAGTTATATAGCTTACCTCAGTTATAACCTATGTCAGATCAGAAATTATTGATGACTGCTTTGGACTAATCCCATTGAAATCCATAGTACACTTTATTATTGATGTTTCTACATATTCAAAATGCCCCCCACTGCAAAGGGAAATTGTCGTCAGCAAACTGGAGGCTTGACAGCAGGACTGAAAGTGATGCATGCTAAAAGAAATGACAGTGACGGATATTTTAGCATAGCTGTGGCTGTTGAGCTGAGTGATGTTGGACTGAGAGCATTTTGTAAACTGATTTATTTTCGTTTCCATTTACTTTCCTCCAAAAGATGCATTTCTTTTTTTGAGGATGCAAAACTCTGCTTTATTAATAACATTTTATTTATTTATTTATTTATTTATTTTTATTGGTGCCTCCCACCCTAAGAAAGTTAAAAGACTATTTATGGAGAGGGTGCTGAGGAAGAGAAGAACGGCTATTGTTACTCTCTGGAGTTACACAAAGCCTTTGAAACATTCCTTTAGTAGCCATGTTTGGGTAGACAAACCCAATTCAGTTTTATCTTGTTATCTATAAAGAACATTCCTTTTAAAACTTTTACTTTAAAAACAAAACACTGCAAATGAAGTAGTGAAGAGAAATGTTATGCCATTCCACTAAAGATATGAAAATCCTTTCTCTGGAATGACCTGTATGACCTGTATGACCTATATGACCTGACCAAATGTTAGTGCCTCGTTCTGTCAGCTCAGGCTACCATCTAGGTGGGTCTCCTTTCTTTTAGGTCTCCTTAAATTTGGGATTCCTGCTTTAAACAACAGGCCAAGCTTTTTGCCTCTGGTACGCAGGGAGAATGATTATTCATCCAGAGGAGAAATAAAATGCTGCACCAATTTGTGAAATGATTGCATTACCACTCATAGTTGGTTATAAAGGGTGATGCATGGGGAGGTCTCTCTTCCCCGAGACCCATGGGTCCCACTGGCACAAAGCTGACTGTTCGCTCCCATTGAGGTTCTTCCCCCAGCTGAACATTTCCCAGGGGGCCATCCTTTAGTGGGAGCATTTGAAGACTTATATCAAAATCAAGAGTTCCAGTTGATGTCTGTGTGTTAGGTATCATTCCTTGGTATCAAAAGGGTCTCTAAAAACTTGGTGTTTCTTTGCTTTTGCCCTGATTTTTGCATTATTCCATTATGCTTGGGTAAGCTTTATTTTTAATCAATGGAAATACACCAGTATGAACTGTGCCTCCATTAGTGACCTTTCCAAAGTAAGGAGAAATTTGTGGCATGTTTAGAAAAAATATTTTATTATCCTATTTAAAAGGAATGCCCATGTGGTTTTTACTTATATTTCAAAACATCTCAAGCGAGACACATCCCAGGTAGAGGGCAGGGGGAATTCTCTATGTCCTACTAAGAGGGAGGGGGAGAGTTTGATCTGTTTGTTTTTTTTGTTTTTTTCTTTTTCAGTGCTAGAAAGGTCACATTTTCATGTTATGGAGTAAAGCACCTCACGGTACAATTCCAAAAACAAGGAAAACACTTCACCTAAAATGAGACACTTTAATCCAGTCTTATGAGAAAGACTATGGTCCTGAATCAAGGGGAAAAATTAAATGTTATACAGCTTTCAGTGTGAAAGCCCAAAATAATGGATTTACAAACTATAAACCTGGTATTAGGACTTAAATTGGACCTTTGTGACTTGTGCTTCTTGCCACACAAAACTGCTTCAAAACGTCTTGCGAGTACTTCAGTTACATTTATGTAGATCACTATTCTTGCTTGCACATGTACCAGAAAGCATCTTGTTTGAAGGGACTGGACTCACAACATGGCATCTGGCTCACCCGCGTAATGCACTTCAGATATACCAAGTAACATTCATCTGCCAGAGGTTCCTCCTTCTTTCCTGTGGCTCACAGCTCCATTCAGACAAGGCAACAAGGGGCAGAAAATGCTGTGTCTCTGCTCCTCATAGCACCTGATGGCAAAGCCACTACTGTCCTTGCACATGCTCTGTGTCAGAAGCATGAGATATTTGTCCTGTCCCATCCCATCCCATTCCATCCCACCCCATTCCTGCTGCATACTGATGTGCTACAGTGGAGAAGAAAATGGAGCTGAGCTATTGTGTCCCACACAAAACTATTTTCTCTGAAGGCTGAGAGAACAGCTTACTCTCGCAGTCAAAGTGTTCAAAGACATCAGGAAGTGGAGGATGGTGAGCTTGCCACCTGTGATCCTCCAGCCAGTCACACCTGGTACTTGATTTTAGCACAGTGTCATCCTGTTTATGTCAGTAATTAAACTATTTAGTAATCTTTGTTCTTACCAAATTCTGGCATGCTACAGTACAGTTTCATGATGCTTCAAAATAATTTACAGGCATGTTGTCCTGGTTTTGTTAAAAACAAGACCAATTCTCTTTTAGTGATTTTTCCTTTCAGCTAAGTTCAGTTAAGCACCTTCTAAGTAGCTACATATTTTTCTTGAACACTGTACTTGGTGCTGATAAGAGGACCAACAGAATGCTGAAGAAGCTCATGTTTAGATTTATTACTATGGTAACCAAGGTTAACTGATAACGGGACATATTTAGAAGGAGGGGCAGACAGAAAAGGTGACTAAAACTGACCAACTGAGTATTCCATCCCATAATTGTCATACCCTCTACGTAAGAGGGATATCACGAGGATCTCACCCCTCTTCGACTATGGTCGGCAACTGAAGAGGACCTTCTCTGCGTGCCTGTGATCTATAGGCCTCAGGTCCTGCATCTCTGAAATCCAGTTTCTGGTTTGCTGTGGAAGTCCTGCCCATGACTTCCAGGTGCCTGCCCTGCAGCTGCTGGAGCCAGGCCAGCTCCTAGCTCCACTGCTGCTGGAGTGATGCCAACTCCATATAGGGCATTCAAGATTGATTTTGTATGTTTTGTATAATTTTCTCAATTTATTAGTAGCATTAGTAAAGCCTTTGAAACTTTTCCAACTTGCAAGACTCTAACTTGAAGTCCCTCTTCCTTATCTTTCTATCACCTTTTATGGTGGGAGGGATTAACAGAGGGCATCTACCATGGTTTATTGTCACCTTGCTTTAAACCCTAACAGATTTAATTGGTGGCCCATATGGGGAACTGAGACCATACAGGGAGCGAGAATGTATGGGGAGAGAGAAGCTGTACAGGGATGAGAGGAACCGCGACACGTCTGAAGTATGGACTGTGGAAGTGAATTGGAAAGGATGTCAAAACTATCAAGTGACAGAAATTATTGCTTGCTATACATATATGTATACACACACAGGTATAGTCCAGTATCTGATTAAAATACATTTTTCTGTGAAAATCTTAACTATACTTAACTGTATACTTAAACATTATGGAGGAAATAATCATATTGACCTCAGGTAATGAATCATGCATGTGCTGAAGATCTATACCTCTGGCATGTCTGTCTTAGAACTAATGGAACCAAAGAAGTCATTGTACATTCATATGAATTCCTGGACTAAGATAAATTGTTTTCATCCAGCTTTTAAACTGACCTATACCGTGCAATTTATAATAACCTTTTTATTGCATGAAGTTCCAAAAGAAGGAATGAACAGTCAAAGCAGGTAAAACCTCTGCAAATTAATGATGGAAATATTTTTTATAGTCTTTGGAAGACCACAGCAGATATATACAGACACAATGAAAAAACATTTGCAGGTAGGAGATGCATATATTTGGCCAGGTGGGAAGGGGGAAAAGAAACACACACTGTATTTTTTCCTGCCAGGATTTAGTAGCTCTCCCATTTTTAATTATCAAAACCTTGAATTCCATCTTCTATCTTTGTATTTACTTCACTTAATGCAGTGTAAACAATTTTAGTATTAAATTAAATAAAATATCATGTAATATCGTGAATGAAAAAAATATCTTTGCTTTTGCTTAAGTTTAAGCTCTAGAGGTGAGTGGGGAGAGGGTAAAAAACAAACAGTAGAGAAAGAATAAGAGTGCCAAAAGCGAGAATGTTAAAGTTTGCTAAGAGGTATGGACAGAGTAGCAGCAGTGATCAAGCATTTGGAAGCAGTGAAAAAGCTTTGCAGGACTGGTCAAAGAAGGGCATAGCAGAGTTTAGTCTCAGCACTATGAACTGCTGCCTCCTGCATGATTCCTGTTATGCCCATTCTTGGTAGAGGAGAAACCTGAAGCGCCAGTAGTTGTGGCTCCAGCTGATTTATTTTTTTTTTTTTTTTTTTTTTTAAATCTATAATATCTGGCTAACTTTTCGTACTGAAACAAAGGAAATCTGTGAAGCCTACAAGTTTATTAACAATATCTGCAGTTAAATATTTGCTTAATTCTTTCAGGGTCAGGGCTTATTGTATCTTGAAAAGTGTTTAAAGAAACTCCTGTAAAATAATATTCTCAGAAAATTCGGGAATGCTGAAATTCATTCAAACTTTTACTACACACTATATTTCTCTCTTATATCTCAGAAATGCTGACAAAACCCCCCACTTTCTCATAATGACCTAATATTAAGGTATTACACAGTACGTCTCACAGACTATAACAAAACCAGGTTCCATTACAGGAATAATCCTGATGCGGCAAGATTAGATGCAATACTGTTACTCAGAGATTTCAAGTAGAATGATACATAACCAAAAACTTCAAGAAATTAATATTTAGCCTAATGTTAATGTCCATATTTTTATTTAGGCTAATTATTGCTGAATCACGCTGTCACTAGGTTCCCTGTTTCTGTCTGGGGCATATTAAGCACATTAGCATTTGAAAGGCCCTAGAGAACAGTTTCTGGAAGGAAAACCTCTGAACTGGAACAGACATTGTTACTACCAAATTACATTGTTACTATCAAAAAAATTATTAGAAAATACGAGCACTATGAAGGGATGAATTTGGTCACCACCTACAGTGTTATGCTGGTGGCAGGGCAAGAGTTCAGCCTAACTCTTTTTTTTTTTTTTTAGTTTGGAGATGAAAGCAAACCCGTGTGGTCCAAGCTGCCTATAAGCTACTTTATGCAGAAATCTCATAGCTCTCACGTATTTAATACAGCTCCACAAGGATTGTATTATAGGCTCCAAGATAATTAAGAGCCTTTGTTTACAACAGGCATGAGGGGAGTTGCATTCCACCAGAACCTACCAAAATACAAGAATTTCTAAAATTTAAGAAGCCTCAACTCATTAATTTAGACATTGCTTCCTCCAGTTGATGGCAAATGCTTAGATTTACTGTCATAAATTATTACAAGGACAAATAAAATTTCTGTGTGGCATTTGATGTAATTGTGCTTTCTGAATTGGGTGTATTTGAACTGAATTAGATAACACACCCTCTAATCTCTACCTAGAAGCCAAATAATAGACCATTTTTATACTCCAAGGCAAAAAAAGAAGACATACTCTTACCACGTGCACACTTCACAATTAATTCTTATCTTTGGTTGATAATATTTTTCATTTTCGAATTTGTGAATTGGTCTAAGATAAATTAAGATTGATAACTTGAAATTTAGATCAGATCTTGTCTTTGGTAAAAACCCTGGGTTTAGAACATGATGGTTACATCAGAGCAGTTAAGCCTGTAGTTTACCAAGATGAATAAACAAAACAAATATCTTTGATTTGTTTCAGTTTTTTTGCTTGACTTTTCATCCCTCTGCCCAGCCTTCATATGTTTTATTGGCAATTTATACAGTCATCAGAAGACACCAAAGCCTTAGCAACAAGATCTTCTGATGTACAAACAAAATGCATTTAATTTGACTCAATGTATTACAAGCATTATAATCCCTCTTCTGATTTCAACATGATCGACTAATCTCATCTGCTCAGAAGGATAAGCCTTGTCTCAGCCATGATGACAGGCTTAGAGAACGATAAAAATTAGGGCATTCTCACAGATTATATACTGTAACAACAGATAAGGCTTATGAATGAAGAATTGACTACAGGTGGTTATTTGTAGAAATGTACTAGATTAAGGGGTTAATGTTAGAGAGGTACAATGTCATTCGTAGTTAAATCATAGATACACACAAGTGTGGGAAAATCTTTCTTGCCTGTGTAAACATCAGGGGAGATGAAGAAAATTTCGTAACTCATTTCACCAGCAGTCAGAATAAGCAAGTATGTTCTCAATAAAAGGATAACCCTAATTCGTGCTCTAGAAGTTCATTTTGATAACCACTTGTATTGAGTAAAACAGAGAGACAAAAAAATAATGGCCTGGGATGAGATGGCAAGAGAAACTTTATAATGTTTTTTTCTAACTGCCTAAAATGCTTCAGTTTATTTTGCTGTTGTTCTCAGGTAAATTTAGTGCTTGTGATTCTTCTGTTTGGATTTGTAAAGAACATATGGTAGAGCAATCATGGAGGAGGTGCATGACGCAAGGGGTAAGCTTTCTAACCACTGAGCGAGACCGTGATATACATACATTTTACCCACAACTGCTAGCCTTGGGTGATTAAATCTTAGTCCATTGCTGTGAAAAAGTAATGAAACCCATATAGTAACAATGCAGGAAATGCAATTACATGGCATCTGCATGCTAGACTCACATTCAGTCTTCCTGGGAAAAAAAAACAAAGACAAAACCAAACAAATCTGACACGCTCCTCTAATCTGTTAACCTTAAGTAAATGAAAAGTAAAATGTAAATAACAATTCTTTTTCTAACACTACACAAACTTTTTATCCTGGCTTTGAAAAACACTTCCTATGTATCATAATAATATCATGTGATGTGTAGACACTTAACAAAAACATTTGTGGAGCAAAGGATTAGGTTATCACAATGTGACACCAATTATTTCAAAAAATATTACTGTATCAATATCACAGTATCATACAATGCAAATAATCATTGTCTCTACATTTCTTAATCATTACATCTTACCAGATTTTCTCTTTGCAAACTAAACAAAGAAACGATTATACTTCTAATCTCTCTGGATTTAATTGATAAATGCTGTAAATTTTTTTTTTTTTTTTTTTTTTTTTTTTTTTTTTTTTGTGACTTTAGATTCTGGATATCTGAAGTTCAGAAAGCAGTCCCATTTGCTACTTATTTCTGTGATGGTAGAAAAACAAATTTGTCTGTTCAGTGATCATGGAAATTAGCAGGTGACTACAATCTTGGATACATATATTTTTCTACGAAGTTAAGTATCATAATATTCTAAAGCAAAAAATTAATAAATATGACTGAATTAGTTCTCAGACTGAGGTACCAAGGAAAGAAGTGGTTGTGCATTGCATAGTAACAATGATAATATGAATTTACAGTAATATTGTTTCATGTCCATAATCTACTATGAGTAGAGATAGGGGCTGACATCGTTAAGAGTTTAAGTTTAAACCACTGGAACTTAATGCAAACTGAATGAATGAGCAAGAGAGATCACATATCCATTTTGTTTCCATAGGAACTCCTCCTACAGAAATCTGCCACCAAATGCTCATTGGTAAGTAGAAATGCATGCATAAAGCACGTGTAGCAGCACACTAACATGGAGTTTCCACTGCTACCTGTTTGTTCACCAGTAGACATGCGTGAAGCAGACCATGAAGAGCCCTGGAGAAACAATACTGCAGACAGCAAGCAATATGCACATCAGTTCAACAAACTAGGTGTGCCACTTATCCAGAATAATTGATATATGCTACTGGGAATATGCTCTCCAGCAATCATCATACTTAAAATGTACCCATAATCTTTCTAGGATGCCAAGTGAGTGTATCCTTCCGTAGTCGTTGACACTAGATTAAACCTTATGCTTTAAACAAACATTAGAGCTGCATAAACCAGAAACAGCATGACATGCCTGACATTTTCCTGGCAGATATGGAATTACCTTACTATGCCATGATCCAAAGTCATGATGCAACGTCTTCCTAAAGGACATCTGCTTTGATATGTGTCATGCACAATGACACAACATTGACACAATCTCCTACTCTGCAAATACATGTTTTAAAAATGATGATAAAAATGCAGAAAAAAAATTGAATCAAGGCTGCAGGTTGATGATAATACTGTAACAGAGTTATTAAGAATACCTTAACTGTCTGATAACTTTAGCTCGTGTATGACCGCAAAGGTCATGTAATGGCGTAAGAACATGGCACTAGATCTATTATAATAATGAACAAACATCAAGTATTAAAGAAGTAAAAAAATCGAAAGCATCATTTCCAAACAAAGCTTGAAAGATGTTGGTGAAATCTGAAGTCTGAGACTGTATATTTGCACTCTGTATTGGCTGCCAATAGGCACAGCAGGTAGGAGTTGTTGGGGAAAGGGACGTCTTGGTCCCATTGCCTTTCCTCTAACTGCTTCTGTTATGCCCAATTGAAGAAGGTAGGGATCCCTGAGAACCTTGCTCTTAAAACCTTTAACATAGGCATGACCTTTCATGGAAATGACCATAGAACCTTCAGGACCACTGTCCTGGCAGGACAAATCACATCACAGCTTAGGAAACTCAGTGTAACTTTGCTGACAATCTTATGAAGAACCTGATCCATTTAAATATGACCTTTTACAGAACACAGGCTCCACAGAAACACATTTGGCTGTACCTTATCTCAAAAATATTCCACAACAACTCAGCTCACAAGTAAAAACATTTTTACCTTCTCCCAGTAAGTGTGGAAAGGAAGGTCAAAACTGAGCTTTTCTTCCTTCATAGCACAGAAACACAGCACAGAAGAACTTGACTAGCTTAACTGTGGATGATTCAGGGCATAAATCTAGCTTTTGTAGTCTCCCAAAACTGCTTTGACTAATTATATCTCACAAGATGAAAGAAACAATATAAGATTTTTTTTTTCAGTAAAATATATAACGACTTGAAAGTAAGGTGCAATAAACTTACGTAGTAAGACTGCTACGAGCAACTGCAATTTAAATTCCAAATTCCCTGGAAGAAACTACATCTATAGTAGGCTAAGTCTCTACATTTGCAACTAACATCAGACAAGTATCACACAGAGCTCACATGTGGAGTGAAGTAATGTCTGAAATCTGCATTAGCTCACCAATACCAATACCTCTAGTGAAAGCTAGGCCTAAAGATCAGTTACAACCATTTCTTGCTGCTGTTTAAAGTATACAGATAAGACATTCCCTGTCTTCCAAGATCTTGCAACAAAGCATCAAACTTTTTGCATAAAGAGAAGATGGCTTGTTATATATCTGAAAATTTTATTCAAGCCCTGAAGACTTTTGTTGAGGGTATGAAATGAGTAAGAATGTCTATGGGGAATCATCATCTGTTTGTGGAAGGCAAGAAATTCCAAAAATGTTTAGTCTGTTCTGCTCTGTGCTCCTGAAGAAAAGGTTTATTTCTTTTTTCAGTGCCCATAATCTTTTTTAGAATCTTTTCTTTATTGAACCCATAAACATCACAGTGGAGCGGCAAATCGTCATGGATTGCAGTGACTCTATCAAGGAAGCTACAGAGTAAATGATGCTGAAAAGTTGATGCTCACAACAATAAGGAGTTGACTAACTTCATGACAGTATATATGACATCTGAGGTGTTAAAAAATAATACAGAAGACCGTATGATGGATGTCATGCTATCAATATGATTTGGTCAATACACAGGACCAAGATTCAGAAATCTTAAACAAATACAGGTTCCCTACCATTGTTGTCTAATCTAATTTTGCTGACACTGTCTTCTGATTACGCAAGTTTCTTCAAAATGTCCTATTGACAAAGTCAGTGGCTTTTCTGATCTTTGACATACGTTGTCATACTTGAAGAAGAAAGTCAAATATGAAACTGCATTCAGTGAAGACCTTTAGGAAGTTACACAAAGGCATGAGAACGATCAGAATGGAAAACATCTTCTACTTTACTCATCTGCCATAAATCATTTCAATGTCTTAACTTTTGAAATAATAGACCTAGAAGCAAAACGGACTTTTTCAAATTCATTGGGTGCTTTGGGGTTTATCTTTCCTTTTTCAATCTGCTGTTACATTGGCGTTGTACTCCATTATCAGTTCACAGACTGTAAATGTCTTTTTCTATTGTACTCGTCAATATCCATAAGAAGTTGGTGGGAATATCCATCTGTATATTTTGAATATTGAATTTTTTTTCTCAAAGATTTAATATGGTTTGTTATGGATAGACTAATAAATAAAAAAGTGATTCTATGAAATAGATACAGATTATAGATTTGTTTTATGATGAGAAAAACTTTTCAATAATTTAATATTTACAGTTTTGTGGTGAGCTGATTTAACTGATTTTAAATGTTACCACTAAGCTTTTCAAAATAAATGTAAGAATATTCAAGGAAGTGCCTAATTTTATTAACAACCCACAGTTAATGGGTACTTCAGTTTCAAGCTTCCTTAGCAAATCACATCATCCATCATCAGGTGAATGAGTGTATGTCTGACTGAAAAGATATGATTGTTATTATTATTGAAGGACAGTAGTACATATATAAGTGAAGCAACACCACCATTAATATGTTAGTTGCTCAGAGTGACAAATGGGTAAAAAGAGATAAGAGCCGAGGCACTTACACTATGCAATACACATGTTTATAGGTTACAAATTAAATTGCCATCATTTACCAGTAATAACTTCATGGTGATATAGAGAATTACCAGTTTGCTGAGATACATAGCTTATAGCAATAGTTGAGAAGCAGCAGTTTCTCCTGTATTTGAGGAGGGGAAAAAAATCACAAATGTGTGGTGTTCAGTGTGCGTGGATGGAGGTATTGTGCATAAAATGTCAACAACTCCTTGTAAAAGATCAAGTAAAAAGGAATAAACATGTCCCTTTGTTAGCTTTCTAAATAAATACATGGCTCTACAAAATTAGAATCAGAAAAGAAATGTTAATTTCTATCCTAAAACCTTAGAAAATGTTATATCTGATCTCACAGAGTAGTTTCTCTAAAATATCTCTTTGGATGGAGCCAGAGTTCTGCCTTAATGGGTCTTTCAGAAATTTGATTGCATGCAGAGACAATTCTCAAAGTATCATCAGACAAAAGAAAAGAGAGGAACATGCAGGAGTCTATTATATAATTAATCACCTGGCCTTGTCAGATAGAGTGTAAGGGAACAATAAAGCATAGACCTTGGAGTTTAATAAAAAGTTTGTCTTATTCACAAGAAACCCCAAACCAAACCACAAAAAACCAACTAACCAACCAACCACCAAAACCAACAAAAAAACCCCAACTAACAAACAAACAAAAAACGAACAACCCCCCCAACCAACAACAAAAATCCCCAAAACAACAACAACAACAACAAAACCATGAAAAAATCCCCAGATATAGGTGAGGCCCAAGTAAGAAATGCTGAAAAAAAACAATAGTGAAGTACATAGGATTGCTGTTTATGAAAGGTGCCTTTTGAGATAACTATCTTCCTACTACAGAAGCTTCTAAGTTTTCAACCTTCAAAATTAGTACTCTTGCAAGAAGAATATAATGCAATTTCTGATATTTAAACAATCTTAAATCCTTATTGCCAGCATATATAAACTTCGAGCAGTGATGGGGACCTGAAAGACCTGAAAATTATCTTAAGCCATCTGCATCAGGGAAGGTCAAAAACCAGCTGTACTAGTGTTGATACAAGGCTGAAGAGCATGTCTTTGTTTTTCAGATCACAGTTCTCTCTCATCTTCCTCAACCCTCTGTCTAGCTCTCAAACATGAACATGAAAATAATTTTTTTTTTTCTTTCTATGGATTAAAAATGTGTGCTTCTCAAAAATATTTATTGAGAGACAACACAGAAGAGGCAACCCTTCCCCCCTCAAACCAACCCAAGTGCAGCAAGCACCGAACCCTGTGTATCAGAGCATGATTATTAATATCCTGTGGATATATGATAATATTCGGCTACACTAAACTACTACAACTATGTGGTTTAACGTCAATTAACTAAGGTGTATAACTTACAGGTACTCAGTGTTGAAAACATTGGTTCAGTTGTTTTGGTTGGAAGAATTGTGGCTCATCCACATGTCCTCTGGGAAAAGGTAACTACTATATGCATTTGTTCACTTGGATGTGCTGCAGGAGGACAGCTGCTGCAGCATGTTGGAGACCTTGTGGGAGAACTTGGTCTCTCAGGAGATTTAGCATTGAATTCCAGTTGATTACAACAAGTCTTTACCCTTTTCTGGCATCGGCTCTGTCTCAATGGTAAAAGTGAACCTGCAGTCAGAGGCACTGAAAACTGAATTAACCAAAATCCCACAAAGGCATGTTGCTGCTGTTCAATAAGACTTGTGGATTTACACAGGTAAGCTTTGAAATAAGCTTCTCTTTGATTATTTACCTTAGAAAACTTTTCAGACCGTGCATAAAGCTCAGTGATTATATACCAGGTGATTCTACGCTTGTTTTTTAACAAGAAGCAAGAAGTCACACATTTTCAAAAAGAAAAATAACACTTCACTTTTTATTTTCATTTAGTATTTTGCTTCAGGCTTCTATGCCACAAACACTGAAAAGCTTGTTTTAGAAGTTGGTTCCACTAGCAAATTACTTGCAAACTTCTTCATATATTATTGTATTATTAAAAGCTGCAGATTATAAAATTAATTATTCTGTTATAAACGAGCAAGATGTTAGAACAATATGAGTGCTCTCATATGTTCAATTGAAAAGTAACCAAAAAAGTATAATGCTTCCAGAGCAGAGCAGTGATTGTATGCTTATTATTGTCAAGGGTACAGCAATAACATATGTACTTGGCACACCGGAGTCACTGAACATCTTCAGGCCATTCAAATAATTATTTTGATGAATGCAGTGTAACTACAAGAAATTAAGTTATTTGGATGGAAAAAGGAACTACATCACTAAAACCAGTATCTAACAAAGTTTACAAAGACATTGCAAAGATTCAGTGGCACTGATATAAAGGATCAGAATAGAAAATTTCCAAATGTGTTTCTACCAAGAGCCTCATTTCATAGTGCAAACCTACCCTCTGTGCTTTCCCGAGATCCATATGCATCAACACATCAATCTTGTAGTCAGATTCCATTTCTGTACTCAGACCAGAGAGACAAATAGTTGATTATCTGGTTACAGATTTGAAATAAATGGTGAGGGTAAAAATAAACACTTAGGAACTACCCACAGATATGTAGATTTCTAAATCTGCTAAAAAGATATTTGAAACTGTCACCAATTTCTGGGTTGAGTTTGGCAAGATGGGCTCAGAGCTGCAATGTTGCTGCAGCTGCAGTGGTCCCACAGTAAAAGGAACAACATCATACGTGTTACCTTTCACATCCCACTGTTGCAAAAGTTGGATTTGCACAGGCAACACAGAAAAGTGTTGCAGTTACTAGCTTTTAAGCATCATTAAAAATAAAACAAACCCCAACCCCAAAAAACAACAGCAAAACCAAAACTAAACAAAAAACAAAACCCCAACAAAACAAAAACCAAAACCCAACAAACCAACCAAACAAAAACAAAAAAAACAAATTATCATGGGCAAGTTTGCCTCTTGATCTAGACCATAGTTACCTAAATAGTCTGATACTATCTGTCACTAAAATCTTAATACTATGGAAAGCTGAGGTAGTTGGAGAAAGATAATCTTTCAGGTACTTTCTTTTGAGAGGTATCTCCCATTAAGGTTCATTCTAGAAAACCCCACTAAAATAGGCCAGCATTAAGAAAAAACATATTATATACCTCTTACTCTTCATTGAAAAGCATTGAAAAGCCAACAGCCCTCCTCTCAAAATACTAGAAACTGCTACAGTTGTTGAGTGTCCTAGAAGCCAACATACTTTAACTTACATCTTCCAATCCTGTTGAAAAAAAAAGGAGGCAAATATTAGTCTTTCTTTGGAAGGTAAAACTAAAGTTGGTAGTGCTCACAGTATTTTTTCAATATCAAATTCCAATTAGAATTACGCTAGAACAATTTTTATTATCAGGTGTTGAGCAAAAGTTCCCATTGAAATCCACAAGAAATCAATTATTATCTGATTCCCATATTATCCCATGGCTCCAACCATGTCCTGGAGCACAAGAGTTCCAGCATATCAATTAGACCACCAGTGCCATATTTAAGCAAGGTAATCTGTATTTAGGTAATCTATTTAAGCAATGGGATTACTTTTCTACCAAAATACACAGTGATCAGAAATAATAATACTGGATTCATTAAAAAAAAAAAAAAAATTAAACCCACCATTCCTTCATTCTTTTAAGTATTTTGTAAGGAGAGTATTGTTCATTTCAGCTGTGTGTTTTATTGTTTTTAAGAAAATATTACTACTATAACAGGGAAAACAAGCAATGTCTTCCCCCCTCACACACTTTGGTGTGACGTTTAAGGCTACAAAATGTGCCAGATTAAGACCTTGGATTGGAAATGCTATGTTTATCCACAGGGCATTTTTGGCACTACCAACAGCTGCGCAACTTTTCCCAAACAATGTTCCTCAACAATGACTTGAAAGGACCACAATTAGGGGCAGGAGAATAGTTTCATTTCCATGCCCATTCAATCCTTGTCTTCTCTGCTGAGGCTGCCAACTGTTGCCAATTGCAATGGTGGATATTGTGACATGGACACTTGTCCACTAGTAACTGGGCCAAGGCTGCAATCCAATGTAATTATTTTCAGTCACTATTGACCTGTGAGAAGTTTCAAACAAGGAAGTGTTGAAGCTTTTCTGCTTTTACCAGCTTCCTCAAGCAATGCTACCACTGTAGCAGTGACAGCTGAAGTGTTCCCTGACAATTCCCAGAACCATTTTAGTAATTTTTCAGTTTTTTAACTCTTTCCTCTGATTAATTTGATTACCAGTAAAACAAGCAAACAAACAAAAAACCACAAAAAATCCCAAAACCTAAAACAACTGAAACCCCCCCTTTCAGACATACATCAAAAATACATATTTGAAATTTTTATTAAAAGCCCTTGACATGAAGGGCATTTCTTGTGATGTAGCACAGGATGAAAATACCAAGATCCACTTTCATAATCACTGTGTGTTAACCACTCATCCTTTCCCATCATATCTGAAGAGCTACCACGTGGGTTTTTTTCCATCCAGGTTGTAAATTTGAAATGGTAATTCTCATGCCATATACATGTTCACAGACATATATATATATATAAATTCTATACTTAAGTAACTAACAGGTAATTTGGTAATGACAGGACCAAAGCTATAGCAAGAATGCATAGCTCTGTCTGGCTTCAGAGCGTAAGTAATCCTGGCTTATGTTTGGAAAGGAACCATAGGTGCCACAGGCATAAATTTAAAAAAAAAAAAAAAAAAAAAAAAGATGAATAGGTATAATTTAGCTCTATTGGTTTTAAGCTAGTTTACAGGAAACAAAAATATAAGTAATGCACATTGTATTATCACCCCCAAGAAAGAATACAAGAAAAAATATAAGTACTGAAGTAAGGTTGCTCTGGCCTTCCTCACAGTTTGGAATGAGAGCAGAGGAGAACAGGAGGAGCAATTTAACTGCACCGATGCCTCTGGTGGCAGAGACAAAGATGGGATTTTGGCTAAATCTGGGAGAGCAAGTCTTTCAGAGCCAGAAGATGTTTGGAGCACAGGAGTCTGCAGCAAGGGAACCTGCAGAGCTATCACTGCAGAAAGGCTGCCTGATCTCAGGGGTACCTGCAGGACTCGGTTGCTACTTAAAATGCACAGAAAGGAGATGTGCAGGAGGCCACGGGGTGGAGGAAGCAGGATGCAGGGTAATCATGCAGTTCTGTGTTACACAGCTGGAGAGTGGTACCTTTCTGCATATTTTGATTAATGTGTTTTGGGCAGACCACAGTATAAATTTTATATTGTCCCCACGTGATCCAATACAAATGGTTGTATTCCTTGCAACAGAAATAAACTAGTCTCTTTTTCCTCCAATAGAAAGAAACTAGTCCCTTTCTCCTCCATAGTGATGAGCTATTGAATGCTAGAGCATGAGTCTAGGAATGTCAAGGTATGCCAAATGTATGTAAAGCAAAAGAACAAAAAGGTACTCCTACCTGTAAAGCCACCTACACTGAAAATGA
Source organism: Columba livia (assembly GCF_036013475.1). Taxonomy (NCBI): domain Eukaryota; kingdom Metazoa; phylum Chordata; class Aves; order Columbiformes; family Columbidae; genus Columba; species Columba livia. The sequence goes on along the minus strand of NC_088603.1, from coordinate 62,811,309 downwards.
CGGCGAGTTCCTTGTCTATAAAGTAATAAATAATAAGGTCTAATAAAGGTATAATCTCACTATCCAACTATGTTTGTTAACAAAACCCATCCTGAAAGTTTATCATACTTTCATATGTCACATCTGCTCTTTGCTTTATTGTGCTGCTCTAGAGCATTGGTCCTACCATAAGTACGGAAGTGCATAGAAGATACAAGAAATCATCCTGCCACCCTTATCTGTTTAGGATTTCTTTTAAAAGTATGTTCTAAGGGGAACAAGACACAAGAAGAAAAATATCTGGCTTATAATGGGGAGATTATTTGGCAGGCTTATGTAATTAAATGTGCAATAAGTTTATAATTTCACTGTAAGTTATGCAACAGTTTATACTTTGTCTAGAGGTGATTCACTGATTTATGTAGTCTTTTCAGCTCACCTGGAATGATTTGTCCTTAGTCAAGTGAGTAGTGTTTTTCTGAATCTGAACTTCTTTATGAAATGGACTGTACAGAGTGACTGCCTTCAATAGCTAATACAGGACTGGGTGAAATAGAAAATCTCAGCAGATAGTAATTAATTGGTCAATATTGGCAAATATCTCTCTGTCAAACCCACATCCTGCCTCCTCTGGTGATGTTTCCCTCTTTGTTTCTAATTTTTATTAAAATCACTCCTCTCAAGATATTATTACAAATTTCTGGAAGTCAATTACAAAATCAGCCTAGAGGAAGGCTACTTCTGTACTGTCTTGAATTCTAAAATGTTTTGAATAGAGTTTCTTGGTAATTCAGTATAGCATTTATGGAAGCCCTCGGTTTTGATCTGTTGTAATATATGGACATTTTCTACCATGATTCAAAGACAAATCATAAAATATCCTCAATATGAGTTTAGTTGATTGAGAAACATAGAATTGTAGAATCATTTAGGTTGAAAAAGATCTATAAGACCATCAAGTCCAACCGTTAGCATAACACTACCAAGTCTGTCACTAAACCATGTTCTAGTACTGTGTCTACACATCTTTTAAATACCTCCAGAGATGGTGACTCCACCACTTTCCTCGTTGCCTGTTCCAATGCTTGACAGCCCTTTCCGTGGAGGACTTCTCCCTAATATCCAGTCTAAACCTCCTCTGGTGCAACTTGAGACCATTTCCTCTCGTTCTATTGTTTGTTACTCGTGAGAAGAGACCAACACCCTCTGTACTTCAACCTACTTTCAGGTAGTTGTAGAGTGATATAGTCTCCCCTCAGCCTCCTTTTCTCCAGGCTAAACAGCCCCAGTTCCCTCAGCTGCTCCTCCTAAGACTTGCGCTCTAGACCCTTCACCAGCTTCATTGCTCTTCTCCGAACTCACTCCAGCACCTCAGTGTCTTTCTTATAGTGAGGTGCCCAACATACTGCAGGGGTAATAAATTGCTGAATGGATGTTTACAGAGCTGAAATCCAGTGTGAAACTACAGAAACCCCACAGTGTCAGAAAGTTTGACCAACAGTACCGGGGACCAAAAATCTTAGAACCATAGTATGTCCTGAGTTGGAAGGAACCCACAAGGACCATTGAGTCCAAGTCCCATCCCTGCATGTGACAACCCCACAGTTCACACCATGCATCTGAAGGCATTGTACAGTCTCTTCGTGAATATTGTCAGTCTTGGAGCTGTGACCATATCCCTGGAGAGCCTGTTCCAGTGCTCCATTGCCCTCTGGGTGAAGAACCTTTTCCTAATGTCCAACCTAAACCTCCCCAGCACATCTTCCTGCAATTTCCTCAGGTTCTGTCATTAGTCACTAAAGAAAAGAGTTCGATGCCTGCCCCTCCTCCTCTCATTGTGAGGAAGCTGTAGACCATGATGAGGTCTCCTCCATGTTGCCTGTCCTTGATTCCATTGATGATGTAATTTCTGTTTTCGCTGTATTTCAGAATATTGTATTGTATTACTTATGTATTGTATTACTTATTACATTGTGTTATTTATGCACGTAGCAGATTTACTGTATTGCAGGAAGTTTTCTCTAAAAATGTCCCCAGATACTTACTGTGAACAGAGTGTTTAAAATTTCTTAAGTATAAAATAATGAATATGTATTTATGATATTTTAAATTAAGCAATGTCTTGCTCAGGCTGTTATCTGTGGACGGCCTTAGATATGCAGCCGGATACACTTTAATTCTTAAAGAAATGTGGTCTTTTTATTGTATCAAATGGGGTCACACTAAAGTAAGTTACTCTGCATTAGGTATCTATACAGTAACCATACTGCAAAAATGTCACTGCCTATAATAGGTCAAAACTTTTTTCATAGTGATAAGTGGCATCTATTTTCTTTTGATTGCCATCACATTAGCACTTGAAGACAAAAGGGAAATCTTTCTTCACATAAATGTTAAATGCATTTCCTAGCTTATAGAAATATTTTTTTCTTTTGTTTCAGCTCTACTAATTTTTTTTAATTAAGAGGAAAATTTGGGAAGCTTTTCACATATTACTAGAACTCATTTTTAATGAATACAATAAAATTGCTTTGTGTGTTTTTTTAATGAGAAACTAACTAGAAATTACTGCTTTTGTAAACAAGGCACCATTACTTTTCCTTTAGCTAGTGAGACAGACAGTGAAAGAATTTAAATGTAATCACAAACAAGCAAACACTGATGATATAATGTAGTGCAGGTCTACCTTGGCTCATCATTTTATGTTAACATAGCAAGTTTAAGACTGTGCTGGCATGTTTTAATGTGTCATAGTTTATTGAGCCAGAAAGAAAATCACATGTTCTGCTAATATCAAAATTATTTTCCTTGGATTAAAGTATAAAGCCAGTCTAAGGGGGAAAAATAATTCTTAAAAAACTGAAACTGCCTTTTTAATATGAGTAAAAATGTCAATTTTCTTCTGAGATGGTGTAAAAAAAAATCCAATCCCCTCATCTTTTAAAATTTTTGATACACAAATATGCAAACTGACAAATTCCCCTTTTCTGTGGCAACAAGTAATTAAATAATAATGATTTTGACTGCAAAGACCTGCATTGTCCAACTGCAGTGCAGTCAGCTCTCAGTTTTGTTCTACATTACACATGCTACATAGTGCAGAGACTTCTATATTTCTTTACAGTATGAAGCATCTTTTTAATGAAGAGAAATTATTGAGCTGCTGTAGAGAGTAAGTACACATATATACGCCCTTTGTCTGAAAACTATATTGTGACAGGTGTTTACTTTGAGTATTGCATGATTTTTGTTTTGATGTTTTTAAACAGTTGCCTCAACAACTTTGTCTGACTGAGACCTGTAACACAAGTCAGACATCAAACAACAGGACACTTTGCAATGAAGAAATAAACTTTTTACTTTTGATAATGTTTTTTGAAAGTATAGTTTCATGATCTGGTATTTCTTATCTCCAAGTAGAAGAATGGGAAAATAGGGAATGATGCTGCCCAGAAGGCAATGGGCAAGAGATGTTCATGCTGTTTTTTGAAAGCACTGTATACATTTTCATTGCTAAACAAATTTTTAATGAGGAATTTCCAAGAACTAGAGCTATTTTATCTTCCAGGACAGGAACAGGCTGGTTTACAGTCTTCTCCACCGCTTTTTCTCATTTTCCTTTCCATCACAGACACAGGATGTTCACTGCAGGTCACAGCAAGGCAGAACAAGAGAACCCCATCTCACATAGTGCAGGGGCTTCTGTGTTGCAGCGTGATGCCACAGGGACCAATGCTGGGTTCTAAAACTAGCCTTTCTAACAGCTTTTCAAAGCCTGGTTTCTCTTCTTGAGGCAGAAAAAAAGTATCTTTTTATGCTGGACATTATTCTGACTACATTATGCATGTGTACTTGTAAACTTCCAGATACCATTTAAACTACTGTTTAGATTTTAATACCAGGAAAAAAAAAAAAAAAGGAAAAAAAAAGAAGTATCACTTTTATCAAGTAGTGAAAAAATGAAAAATAGTCAGTGAGTGAAAGAAAACACATAATTTGCCAGGTTCATTAAGAAATGTGGTAGGATATCTGCGAAACTGAGACTAAATATCAGACACTCAGGATGCTCTGAATATTGGCTTATCAGATTTTGAGAGCAATGTTCTTGTAATCCTGCTTGTTGAAATGCGAAAATAGCCTTTTTAGGGAATGCAAGCTTAAACTGTTCTTTAAATTCCTGCACATTTATGCTAGCAGATCTTGGATGAAGAAGCTTAGTCAGAAAACCTTGGTCACCTGATGTTACACACAAATGAATACACAGAGGCTGAAATATAGAAGGTTCAATCTGAATATGAGAAACTTCTTTACTTTGAGGGTGCCAGAGCACTGGAGCAGGCTGCCCAGAGAGGCTGTGGAGTCTCCTTCTCTGGAGACATTCAAGACCTGCCTGGACACATTCTTGTGCAATCTGCTCTGGGTGAACCTGCTTCAGCAGGTGGTTTGGACTAGATGATCTCCAGAGGTCCCTTCCAGTCCCAACCATTCTGTGATTCTGTGATTTTGGCAGTCACTTTTCAGGTTGCCCCCTCATCACAGCAGACACAAATGATGACTGAGGTTTTCAGAGGGAGATGGCTGAATGTGCTGAAAGGCAGCACTGATGCCACTGAATCATAGCCTGGAAAATTGCAACTGGGCTAGACAAACAGATATTCATAATACTAAAATATATCCGTTTTCCATAGGACAGTACAAAGCAGCCCTTCACCTCACAACACAATAGCTATGTTGTACCATCCAGCACTCACTTTATCCAAGCAAACAATTCTGAAGATGGTGTCCTTCAAACCGCTCTAGCACAAAATGCCATTTAGGAAAATGTACTTTGATAAACATGTTTTAAATTAAATCTGAAACATTCTCAAGGGACAGAGCTACTACTCTACAGACTCAGGTTTTTAAACTATACACCCCAGCTTTTTGCTCTGAAGAATTTGCTAGATCCTTCATGCCTGGACATTGTGAATTAAGAAGCCCGTAAGTAATAACAAAGTGATAGTTGAGATGCATGCCCTTCACAGTCAGAGAAACTAATTCAGATGGATTTCATTTTGACAGCAGCATTTGTGCTGCTCTAGACCACCAGGAAATTTTTCATGCTCAGGGAAGCATGGTAGACTTCCCAGCCCTATGAAAAAGGTGACTTCAACCTACCTTCATGCCCAAAGGATACAAGACTGCTGTAGGGGCTGCCTTGATCAAAAACATCGATTAAGAAGCTCTGAAAGATGCTACAATACATATACAAACTCACCTGAGGTGTCTACCCAGCAGCTTCACAGCCCACAGCAACTGAGGATCTCCTTACAGGAAGTATACTAGAAAGGCCATGCTGATCCCAAAAGCACTCTGTATTCCCTGAAAACTGCAGTCCACATACTAGAAATACCACTGTCTTGGTATACAAAGAGCTTTTACAGCCTCCTTTTCTAACTGAGTGGTTGTGTGAACACCTAATGGAGTAAATTTTCCAAAAAGACAATATGTAAAATAAATTAATTTCTGTATCTGCTTAGGTTGTTGTCCAAATGCTGAAGTTTTTTAAACAGGTGACACCTGAATCTCAGTCAGAACATCTTCCAAAGTTTTCCTAGGAAACAAAACGGGCCTCGCCAGCCAAATTGCCTAAGCGATCATTAATTAGAGGTCTTAGGGAAGACATCTGATAACTTCACCTGGAAAGGTGACAGAATTAGAGACATAAGATGTGATGAAACATGACTGGAATCCCTGGGATGCTTTGAAGTATCTCACATGGCTGCCGTTCTTCCAGTATTGTTATCTCTCAGTTTAGAACTGTTTATAGTGTACTAATCATGATACGATGGTAGATCAGCACATGTTAGAGCGAAATAAGGACTCAGCAAAACAAGTTCATTCAATGTGAATCACGCTAAAGCCATTTATTACAGAAACCAGCCTCCTTATATATGCAACTATATTCTAATCACACGTCCACGCTCCAAGCATGGATTCGCTAAATGAGGAACGCCCCTCTCTCTCACAGCAGATTCTGTTCTCAGCTTCTCGAAGAGGCCTTGAGATTCCTTTGAGCCTGACTAATTCAGCAACAAATCTTTATCTATCAAAACCCCTCCACAAGCACATGCAAATTACAGTAGTTCCCCTTTATGTTGCTGTTTGTCTTGGTTTGTGGTGATGATGTTGTTGTTGTTTGGGGGTTTTCTTGAAGGAGAAGAGTGGGTTTTTTTCATATTTTCCAGTTCAAAGTCTAGGACAATACATATGCAAATATATATGCATGTTACCATGTCATTTTGTTCTTCACCTTATCCATAAGACAAGTAATTATTTTTCTTAAAATATAACATAAGTGATGTTGAAAAGAAGCTGCTGTATTTCATTATTCTACAACCAAACTCAGCATAGCTCTCCTCAGTACCCTTAGCACATCACACCTTTACCCACTGAAAAGGAAAAAGAAAAAAAGGAGAGGAGGGGAGGGGAGGGGAGGGGAAGGGAGGGGAGGGGAGGGGAGGGGAGGGGAGGGGAGGGAAGGGGAGGGGAGGGGAGGGAAGGGGAGGGGAGGGGAGGGAAAGGAAGGGAAGGGAAGGGAAGGGAAGGGAAGGGAAGGGAAGGGAAGGGAAGGGAAGGGAAGGGAAGGGAAGGGAAGGGAAGGGAAGGGAAGGGAAGGGAAGGGAAGGGAAGGGAAGGGAAGGGAAGGGAAGGGGAAGGGGGAAGGGGGAAGGGGGAAGGGGGAAGGGGGAAGGGAAGGGAAGGGAAGGGAAGGGAAGGGAAGGGAAGGGAAGGGAAGGGAAGGGAAGGGAAGGGAAGGGAAGGGAAGGGAAGGG